>NC_050448.1:75589745-75872245 GCF_903995425.1 Onychomys torridus | reverse complement strand
CCAACCCACTCTCAGAATAGCTAACCCATTCTCATAATAACCCACCCACTGTGATAATAACCAACCCACTCTCATGATGACAACCAACCCACTCTCAGACTAACCAACCCACTCTGGAGGGAACTGAATTAATCCCTTCATGAGGGTGGAGCCTGTATGACCTCACTACCTCTTCAAGATCCTGTCACCTCTCAAAGGTAATCAAATTTCAACACAATTTGTGTGAGATAAACTATGTCTAAACAAGAGATGTGCCTTTATATAATAATAATAATAATATTAAAATATAAAATAACAAGCCAGGCATGGTGGCACACACCCATAATCCTAGAATTTGGAACATGGAGGCAGGAAGTCAAGGCCAATCTTAAAAAAAAAATAGTCTTATAGAAAGTACATAATTGCCTCTCCCTTTGCTATGAAATCTGGTAAAAATCTGCCTTTGATAGATGGTTTTACTCCTTTGCATTTCATGTAATTATGACTATAGCTACATAGTTGTAAGAGTCAGATTCAGTTTATTTGTCCTGCTTTGTTTCCTTCTATTATTTTGGATTGAGAACTCTCTATTATTATTATTATTTAGTTCCTCTAGAGTGTGCAGAATTTGTTTTTAACACACCATAGCTTGAGTTTAAGTATGGTACCATTTTACATGTTGTGAGAAACCTTTCTCTCTTGATTCTTGTGTAGTTCTTTCTTACTGGATTTAATCTACCTATGGAACAACAACAACAACAACAACAACAACAACAACACACACACACACACACACACACACACACACACACACACACACCATAAATGTGTATACATGTAATGCGTGTATTTCCCTTTTTACAAAATTTAGGAGATACTAGTCTGTTTCTTAAATCCTCTTCCTGTACTGCTGTCCTCTCTCCTCATCTCTGTCTCATGGGGTACTCAGCCTCTGTATTTTTCTTGGTCTTTCCCTACCCATGTGTTTTGATTTAGAAGTTTATTTTATTTCACTTTCTTTGAGTTCACCAACATTTCCTCAGTGTTTTGATTTTTCGAGACAGGGTTTCTCTGTTTAGCTCTGGCTGTCCTTGAACTCATGGAGACCCACTTGCCTCTGCCTCCCGAGTGCTGGGTGCATGTGCCACCACCACCCTGCTGTCTTTGAGTTTTTTAATCCTGGCTCGTCTGAACTCAGATTTGTTTGCTAGTCCTGGTGACTAAGCTGGTAGCTTCCTGTGTTTATCTCTCTTTGGTAGTTATTATTTCCTGGGCTTATGGAGTTTCACTTCTGACATAAGCATTTCATAATTCATCCAAGGGCTTGGAAATTCCTAGAACTCCATCCTGGTTGATTTACTTATCTACCAACCAATTCCAGTGGCCTCAGCCTTCCTGAACTTTCCTGCATGACTCTGGTGTTCAGTGAAACTGCCATACCCTACCTGGACCCCTGCATTCTGGTGCATGCTGGTGCATGCTATGTTGACATAGAGGCTGTAACTGTGGGGGGCTGTGAGGAGGGCTGTAGGGGACCTCGGGATCCTTAAAATGCCTGCTTCGCAATAGCTGAAAATATCTGGTTCACATTTTTGTCAGTGTTTCAGTGATTTACCTTATAGGTCGCTCAGCTCTGGCCAGGAATAGTTCTATTCCAACTTAACGGTTATACTTCCTTCATGAATGCTCTGTCCTAATCAATGTAAAGCTGATCTCTGCACCAGTGGACAACTGGATGTTCTGCTCACTCTTTCTAGAATAGGCTTTTTGTGCCTTAACTGTTAATAAAACTTTCTCAAAATTCATCTTTTCCAGGGGTAGTAGATTATGCCTCTATTCCCAGCACTTGGAAGATAAAGACAGAGTACAAATATGAGGGTAGCCTGGGCTAGGTGAGGATCCCTATCTCAAAACAAACAAACAAACAAACAAACAAACAAACAAACAAACAAACAAAAACATCAAGGAAAATCTCACCTTTCCCTGAACATCTCCTTGATTAATCTGTTTGTTTTATTTAGGTGATAACCCTTTGTTGTGGTCTTTAATTAGTTTCTGCTACATTAAATTGCACTGTTGGCCATATGGTTTGTCTGTTTATATGAGGTGTGTGTGTGTGTGTGTGTGTGTGTGTGTGTGTGTGTGCACACGCACGCGCGCGCACATAAGCCAGACATCAACAATCACTGTCAGATGTCTTCTTCAACCGTTCTCCCATCTTATTTTTTGAGACAAAGTCTCTGTCTTAGGGTTTCTATTGCAGTGATGAAACACCAGACCCAAAGCAAGTTGGGGAGGAAAGATTTATTTGGTTTACACATCCGCATCGTAGTTCATCATTGAAGGAAGTCAGGACAGGAACTCAAACAGGGCAAGAACGTGGAAGCAGGAGCTGATGCAGAGGTCATGGAGGGGTGCTGCTTACTGGCTTGCTTATCATGGCCTTATTCAGCCTGCTTTCTTATAGCACCCAGGACCACCAGACCAGGGATGGTACGACCCACAATGGCCTGAGCCCTACCACATCCATCACTAATTAAGAAAATGCTCTATAGGCTTGCCTACAGCCTGATCCTATGGAGATCTTATTGAGGTTCCTTCCTCTGATGACTCTAGCTTGTGTCAAGTTGACATAAATCTAGCCAATACAGTCTCTTACTCAACCTTGAGCTCACCCATTTGGCTAGGCTGACTGGCCCAGGAGCCTCTAGGATCTGCCTGTCTTTGACCCCTCTACCCCCAGCATTGAGGGGATCTCAGGTTCACATCACCATGCCTGGCTTTTTATGTGGGTGCTGGGGATTATAATTCAGGTTCTCTTGGTTGCTATATTAGTCAGGGTTCTCTAGAAAAATAGAATTGATAGAATAAATGCATGTATATGTATATATAGTGAATATATACATATTTAGATACAATGTAATAATATAAATATGTATGTAAGGTACATGTATATATATATGATTTATTAGAGAGACTTACAGGCAGCTAGTCCAACAATGGCATTCTGCCAACAGAAAGTCCAAGACTCCAGCAGCTGTTCAGCACACGAGGCTGGATGTCCCAGCTGGTCTTCAGGATGCACTGGAGTCCTGAAGAAGTGACTCCAGCACCAGGGAAGGAATGGACTTGCCAGCGAGAATGGGAACAAGGAGGCAAAGAGCTGGAGCAAGCAGACAAAGAACAAGAAACTTTGTTCTTTGTCCTTTACATTGGCCGTCACGAGAAGGTGCACCCCACATGTAGGGTAGGTAGGTCTTCTGACCTCAAATGAGCCAATTAACTAAATGTCACTCACAGGTCCGCCCAGCAACTTGGGTTTTTCATTAATTCCAGATGTAGTCAAGTTGACAACCAAGAATAGCCATCACACTTGCACAGTAAGCACTTTCTCCACGGAGCCGTCTCGCGCAGCTCATGGCCATGTATTTCTGTAAAAACTCGGGGCAGTATTTTTATGTGTGACTTTGCTGATGATTACAAACAGAAGTTTAGAAATAGAAACAGTCTGTTTTCTACTTACTACTTCTGTTGCAGACCGACCCACTCAAGATGATGTGGCCCCTCCTCATTACAGGGGCACTGACCGTCCTCTACAGTAAAGTTTGGGGTAGATGCAATGTCCCATGAGACAAACGAAGCTGCTTATCAATGGCTCACCTGATGGGCAGTTTCGAGGCAAAAATAGTTGCTCCTATTTGTTTATCTTTAATTTTTAAAATTTATTTTTAGCTTTTGTGTGTTACTGATTTGCCTGCATTTCTGTATGGGCACCACATGAGAGCCTGGTGCCTTTGGAGACCAGAAATGGGTATTAGGTTCCCTGGAACTTACATTACAGGCAGTTGTGAATTTATGAGTGTGTAAAGGACAGGTATTTAAACCATAATGAAGTGAGTTACTCTCTTTACATTTCTAATTATTTCAGCCAGTCTCCGCTCAGCCAGGTCACCTGCAGAGGCAGAAAGTATTATGGACTTAACTGGTGATGCATTTAAGCATTAGAGGGAGATATGCTTGTAGTTTTCAGACATGCCCTTGTATTGGTACCTTGTTCCTAGCTGTTGTTGGAAGGCCTTTCCTTACTGCCCTCCTGTGGTTTGAATCCTTGAGGCTCAGTGTTGAGGGTTGGTCTGATGAGCTTTGGGAACTGGTTGTATCCTGGGACCTCTGACCTAAGCAGTGGTTAATCCCTTGATGAATTAATGTAGTGGCTTATATTTTTGGTTGTGAGCCTAGCCTTTAACGGCTGAGCTATCCCTCCAGACAGATGAATTCTTAATATGAGGGCATCATTAATCCGCGCCAGGAGAAATGGATCATCATAACCTGAAAGACATGCCTTTTCTCTTCCATCTTCCTGTCTGTTGCTCTGTACTTCCTGCTAGCCATGAGGTGAGCAACTTCTGTTCCTCCACACTCCTGCTGCTGTGATGCCTGCCTCACTGTGGTTCACAGCCACAGATCAAGGCAGCCACAGACCTCAATTCCTCTCTTCAGTTCTTTATTAACCTTGGGCGTTGTGTGACAGCAACAACAGTCTGATGAATACACACCTATCAGGAAAACTTACCTAAGGATATGGAAGGAGCTGTAAGAGCAGAGGAGCCATGTAACATGAACCTGCCCCACAGCACCCACTGTGGATGCATCAAGGGAGAGGAGGAGAAAGTCTACTCATGCAAAGTTAGAAACTAGGCGATCCAGACACGCCAAGTTGTCAGTGAAGGAATGTGTCCTATTAGGTTCCCAGTGAAGCAGACTGTGTCAGGCGTAGACTATCTGTAGTGTGTACAATTATCAACGGCCCACAGGCTTTCCATTTGGGAGAGATTATGCAAAGGAATCTTTTCAGAATTCCTTTATGTTTAGAGCACAATCCTGGGGAAGAGGCAATGGGGGACCTGTCTGCTGAAGCTGCATTTTTTAAAAAATGAGTTTTAAAAAATTGATAACACATTTTTTGATAAATCAAGTTAGAGGAAGCCTGAGTTATTTTAGCCTCCCTAGAAAGCACTGTAAACTGATTGGATGAATAAGTCAATCAGAGCACATGCCCTCCCAAAACTGTAGTAGTATATACAACAGGGGCATCTCAGCAATTAACACCGAAGTAGAGTAGCACATGTATTTTAAACTTTTTAATTGGTGATACTTTCTATATGACTACTATTCACTTATTTTTTGAGACAGGGTCTCACTATGTAGCCTACCTGGCCTCATTATGTAAACCAATCTAGCTTTGAACTCAAGAGATGTGTCTGCCTTTGCCTCCTCAGTACTGGAACTAAAGGCCTAAAATTATGGCTGCTTTTTCATTGAGTTCTGTGGAGCTGGGTCTTCACATAGAAGAAGGCAGGAGGGAAGCTTCACTGAGCATCTGTGCCCTGTCCTCTACGCCGGGACTCTGCCTACTGTGTCCTTAGTGACAAATACAGAGACCTGGGCATCTCTGACTCTACGGCCCCAGCTCTAGCTCTGGGTCATCTTTTCTCCAGCCAGGGGCCATTCATTGTCACCGGCAAAGGCTAAGTTAGTTATGTGAGCTGTGAAAACTGCAGGGGCATGGGGGTCCTCCAGCCCCTTTGCTCCCCATCCTGTCTGTTGTTCTGGAAAACCCCACAGCAAGACCCTGCATCCTGGCCAGGAAAAGCTATGTGCCCTAGGGCTACATTTCCCACAACCAAGCTTCCAAGGCAGAGAACTTCTGGGCCACAAAACTCTCATTTTTTTTTTTTTTTTTGGGTTTTGTTTGTTTGTTTGTTTGTTTGTTTTGGTTTTGGTTTTTTGAGACAGGGTTTCTCTGTGTAGCTTTGCACCTTTCCTGGATCTCGCTCTGTAGCCCAGGCTGGCCTCGAACTCACAGAGATCCGCCTGGCTCTGCCTCCCAAGTGCTGGGATTACAGGCATGTGCCACCACCACCCAGCTAAAACTTAGTTTTAGGAAGACTGAGGGGAACAAAGGAAGGCTGGTCAGAGTCAGGATGTATTCAACGAGGATGCCTGGATGTCTGTAGGGGGCATTACTGTCTGTCAACACCTTGATTCTTACCACCTTATCTCTTCTTTTATTTTCTTCTTTCTTTTTGAGCCAGGGTCTCTAGCCCAGGCTGGCTTCCAATTCCCTAAGTAGCTCAGGATGGACCTTGAACTTCTGAACATCCTGAGCACTTGAATTATAGGCATGCAACACCACACCCAGTTCTCACAGTGCTGGGGAATCAAGCATGCTAGGCAAGCTCTCTACCAACTAGTTATACCCCCAGCCCGCTAGCACCCCCTCTCCTTCTCTGTGTATGTACTTGTTCATCCATGGGCCCACATGGAAGTTGACATCAAGTATCTTCCTTGATGGAGCATGTTGATTTGGCTAGACTGGCTGGTTACCATGCCCCTGGATCCTCCTGTCCCTACCTCCCCAGTGCTGAGATTGCACACATGTGCTACCTCATCTGACTTTTTACATGGGTGCTGGGCATCTGTGTGGCAAGACCTTTGCTGACTAAGCCAAATGCCCAGCTTTCCCTCCTTTTGGCACCAAGCGTCTTTTGCCTGAGGAACTATCTACCCCATGAGATTCTGTAAGGTCTATTTCTGTTTTGTCTGTTCTTAGTGATAGGAGGTCACCTAAGACACCAACCATGTCCAACGTGCTCAAGTCACCAAAGACACCAACCATGAGCTTCCAAGGTATCCAGTCACCCAAGACACCAACCATGTACTTCCAACGTCTCAGTCACACAAGAAACCAACCATGAGTTTCCAAGGTACCCAGTCACCCAAGATACCAACCATGAGCTTCCAAGGTACCCAGTCACCCAAGACACCAATCATGAGCTTCCAAGGTCCCAGTCACCCAAGACACCAACCATGAGTTTCAAAGGTCCCAGTCACCCAAGACACCAACCATGAGCTTCCAAGGTCCCAGTCACCCAAGACACTGGTGAACCATGAGCTTCCAAGGTGGGGCTGGATAGGAAAAGCAAGCCTTACCCTACTGAACCGCAAAGCTGGGAGTACCCAAGGCTGTAGCTGCAGTCATTGTTTCCAGCCTAGAGAGAAGAGGCCAGCAGGAGAGCACAAACTACCCAGGAGCCAGCAGGGGAGCGGCCAAGCAGCTTGCTGGAGGACCTCTAGGCTCCCAGTTCATCATCCCTCGTGGCCTGCCTTCCTTCAGCCCTCCTTGTCTGGTTGCATGAATCCACAAGCTTTTTATTGCTGGAGCTTGTGTGAGTTGGATTTCTGTCTTTTTTTTTTTTTTTTTTTTTAAAGAAAAAACACATTCTAAATAATGTACCAGCTAAGGCAGCAAAATTACAGAGCTTGATAAAAGAAAGGCAGATACAGATGAGTGGGGAAGATAACTGGTAATTCATATCAAATGTGCAGTCTGGGGTGGGTACAGAGCAGCATCCTGGGGTACTGAGGAGGGAGGCCTTGGGATTTAAGCTCAGGGAGATCCAAGCGACTATAATGGTTTCACTGAGCAGGCAGATGAGCTGCCAAGTGGAAAGGACTCTTTCCTCAAAGGAGAGCTGTGAGGAAGGAGAGCAAGGGACTCTGTGTTAAGATGTGACATCTGTGTGAAGGAAAATGTCTCCCTTTCATTTTTTCATAGGTATGGATGGAGGAGGTTTATTATAGATAGAAGAGAGAATGCAGCCAGAGTCACCTGGAAGGGTCCAGGCTGAACTGAGCCATGGCGGGTGGGGGAGGAAGAGAAGAGAGGGAGCAGAGGAGAACTAAGAGAGGAGCTGTGGACCAAGTGGCCAAGAGGCGAAAGAGACCAGCGTAACCAAAATGGCTGGATTATACAGGGAAGAGAAGCTGGGGGAAGGTACCTAGCCCAGGCCCTGGATTGGGGAATTTGGAGTAGGGGGCAGGGTATACCACCTAGGATGATTGCTGAGAACCTGGCAGTTAGCATCTGCTTTGATATCTAAAGTCACCTCAGCTATTTGTTCTGAGTGTGAGGCCTAACACTGTGTACAAAGCCACAGACCCCGGGGGTGGAGAAATCAGGAGAATAAGGAAATGGCTGTTCTGAGAATAGGATGTATGGCCACCTGGAAGACACCAGGAGGATTTCCTGTGAAGTGTCAGCCCAGGGGCTAGGTACTGGGAGTAAGGCCAGAAAGCCAAGGGACAGGCCGCAGGATTTGGCTGGCCCTGGAAGCAGGATACCAGGCACAGGAAACAGGAACCACATGGGAGCAAATGGATTGGTTTTCTAGCAGACAAATGAGAATTCATAGCTCACGAGGGAGCAGAAACCAGCACACAGACACAGGTATAAGTCCCCAGGAGCAGGTGCCCCAGCCAGAACCAGGGCAGCTCAGAGACAAGAGCCTCCCTCCTTTCTGATGGCACATCTCCCTGTGCAGGCACAGCAGTGAGGTGAGTGAAGATGACTGGCAACCCCATTCTGCTAGACCGGTGGTTCTCCACCTCCCCAATGCTGTGACCCTTTAATATGGTTCCATATGTTGTGGTGACCCCCAACCATAAAATTATTTTTATTGTTACCTCATAGCTGTAATTTTGCTAGTGCTATGAATCATAATGTAAATATCTATGTTTTCCAGTGGTCTTAGATGACGCCTGGGAAACAGTTGTTCAAACCACCCCCAACGGTGTTGCGACCCACAGGGTAGAACCGATGTGCTAGACTCAGGACTTCTGGTGAGCAATCCCCATGCTGGCAGGGTCATCTTTCATCGTCGGAAGAAACTGGAAAGACTGGGGTCTGGGACCAAGGATGGGAATCCATGAGGAAGGGGGTGGGGGTCGACTTCATTACACGTCCTTAGTAGATGACACCAAGAAAGAAGTGTGCTACCCTGGCTCTCTATCCAGAAGGTGAATCCTCAGACTGGGAAAGGCAGACGGAATGGTGCTTTGAACAAGCCGCAGCCGTGTGTGTACAAAGGCCAGGAGTAGAGCTGGCACACTGCTGGAACACCTTCCTGTCCCAGCATGCTCCAGTCTGTCAGAGCAATCCGTTGAGGTTCCTTAGGCCACCAGGCTCTGAGTTGTTGACTGCCTTCCACAATCTTTCCTTGCTACTGATGAGTTTTGTGGAGTGACTCATCTCCTTCAGGCCACGGTGAGCTTATCTACTGCCGCCACTTCCAGACAAGCCCCAGGACAAGAGACGCTGGCCTCGCCGCCATCTGTCCTCGGCTGCGAGATAGCTGAGGCTGGTCAATTCTTGCTGCTCACAGGGCCACAAACACCAAAGCTTTTCTCTGCCTCCCCACTTCTACAAACCTATTTCCACAGCCTAGAGCCGGCCTTCTGATTCCTTTGTTTCTGAAGCTAATTGGAGTTTATTAAGAAAAGGTTTTTTTTTTACTGTAGATTTAAGTATGGGCATTAAGAACCAGCATGGGCTTCTCAAGGGAGAGTCAAACCTCTGACTCTTAACAAGTCTTTATTTAACATTCAAAGTAGAGCAGTCAGCCAGATGTACATTGCATTTGTGAAGCTCCAGCCCCTTAGAGTCTGAGGCGGGAGGATAGCATGTTTGAATCTGAGAGCCTGAGGTAGAAAATTGTGAGTTTGAGGCTAGCTTGAGCTACGTAGCAATACCACGTATGTAGCAAGAAAGAAAGGAGGGTTGGGTAGAGAAGAAGGCAAAGAAAAATGGCTGACTATGAAAAATGATCTGCAGCATCCTTAGTCTCAAACTCAGGGATGCCTTTATACATGTTATAAAATGTCCCTTACCCCTAGAGCGGGTCAGTGGTTTTGCAGGTAGATGATTCCTTCATAATCTGTGGCAGTTTCATTGGACTGTGTCTTCATTAGGGTTTCTATTGCTGTGAAGAGACATCAATACCATGGTAATTCTTATAAAAGAAAACATTTACTTGGTGTGGCTTTCACTTACAGTTTCAGAGATTTAGTCCTTTATCATCATGGTGCAACGTGGT
Organism: Onychomys torridus; assembly: GCF_903995425.1. Classification (NCBI taxonomy): domain Eukaryota; kingdom Metazoa; phylum Chordata; class Mammalia; order Rodentia; family Cricetidae; genus Onychomys; species Onychomys torridus. Next base: position 75,862,331 of record NC_050448.1, on the reverse strand, counting down.
GGCGTGCAGGCAGACACAGTACTGGAGATGTAGCTGAGAATCCTACATTTTGGCTTACAGGCAATAGGAAATGGTCTAAGATACTAGGTGTGGCTTAAGCATGTATGAGACCTCAAAGCCCACCTCCACAGTAATACACTTCCTCCAACAAGACCACACCTACTCCAACATGGCCACACCATGCCTATCTTCCAGAAGGGATAGTTCACGCCGAGCTAGATAGAACCCTGTCCTTTGACACATGGCTTGATAGTATCCTCTTGGCTAGGTGCTTTTCTTCCAGATCCAAGTTGTGTTGTCTCCCTCCAGGGCTCATCTACCCACCATGAGCCAGCCTATAATGCCAGTGTCTCAAAGTGAGGGCCATATTGCCTAGAATCTCAGCCTTATCCCTGTCAGACCCAGAGAAAGCAAGGAGATCTGAGGCCTACTCTCTTGCCCAAGTTCCCTGTAATGCTCCTGTGTAGCAGTGGTTAATGGTACCATTCTCTCCTCAGCACAACCTGCAATCTTGTCCGGGGACGCCCAGCACAGTGGTTCTAGATGCCCAGCACAGTGGTAGCAGAGCACAGCAGTCCCCAGCACTTTAGAGTCACCTAGCCACAATAATGCCATGCAAAGGACAGAAACCTCTCCTCCAGGCTGCCCCCTATGCCCTTAGTTCACCTTTCCCATCTCTCCCAGGGAGAAGAGAAAATTGAGCTGGCGCGTCCTTCTGTAGTCCTCTGGGATCAGCTCTCACAAACAATTGCTCTGAGAAAACACTCAACTCCGCAAGAATAAGCAAATACTGTAATTCCCTACATTCCTACAGTGTTAAGGAACATCGCTCCTGTCCTTGAATACAAGAGACTCAGAGGCTGCAGCTCAAGTTGGACCATTTACAAAAACATATACACTACCAAAACCAGACTCTAATCCAAACCTCAAATCACCATCTAGAATAAAGATGGCTTCCTGTGTTCCAAACAGCACGCTGGGCACTCGCTTTGTGTATATTTTTGTACATAACAACAAGATCCATGATGCAGGTACCCTAGGGTACCACCCAGATGAGTTCAAGTCACTGCCTTCTTTGTGAGCAAAGATGGATGCAGCTGAAGCTTCTCTTCCCCTCCTCCTCTTCCTCATTCTCCTTTCCTCCTTTTTGTCTTTGACACAAGGTCTTCCTATGTAGGCCAGGCTGACTTTGGACTCATGGTTCTTCTGTCCCCGCCTCTGGAATTCTGGGGTTACAGATGTGTAGCATGTTAAGCTTGATGCAGGTTCAAATGGTGATTTCTTCAGACTACCTGTCTTCCCAAGGAAAACAGTAGGGCCCAGTGCCTCCCATGAAGAAACAGCTAACAGTTTTGAGAGAGCCTCTTGTCTCAGAGGATGCCACATTTCTTGAGAGAGAGGGTGCCCAAGAGAGTCTTGAGTTGTGTCAATCACCTCCAAAGGAGGGTGGTGAACTGAGCTGACCCAGACTAGAGCCAAGAAAATATTCCAAGTGCAGAAGAATGATGGAAGTGAGTTCTCAAAATTTCAGAACAGCAGCTCTACAAATTCTAGAGCACATGTATGAATGAACTGTTTAAAGGAGCCTTTTCCTTTTCTTTCCTCCTCCTCCTCCTCCTCCTCCTCCTCCTCCTCCTCCTCCTCCTCCTCCTCCTTCTCTCTCTCTCTCTCCCCCTCTTGTTTGTTTTGTTTGTTTTTAGACAGGGTCTCTGTATAGCCCTGGCTATCCTGGAACTTGCTCTGTAGACCAGGCTGGCCTCGAACTCAGACATCCGCCTGCCTCTGCCTCTGGAGTACTGAGATTAAAAGCCTGCGCCACCACTGCCTGGCATTAAAGGGGACTTTATAGGCACCTACAAAAGGAAGCTGTGATTAGAAGGGGCCAGTGAAGAGTCACAATACTAGAGTAAACTAACTTTTTTTTTTTTTTCATTTGGAGAAGACTATCATACTCAAGGCATTCTGACAGTATGATTGCTTCAAAGAAGAGCCCAGGTCTGCTCTCTGCATCTCCAACAGCTTAGCGGCCACCTGAGTGGCATGGCCCCATGTGGAGGAGTGGGGTGTTTCTATTCACCCCTCACCCAGGCTGGGCCAAGGAATTGCCTTGGTGAATGGAGCGTGAGTGGAGGTGGCCTGTTTCACCTGGAACTCGTGACTTCAAGAGGTACCGTGAGAGGCCAAGTCCTGGGTGGGGTCTCCTCTTCAACCGGATGCTGGCCTGAGAAGACACGTGGACCAGATCGTCGCTGCCAGTTTGTATACTGGGTGAAAAGAACAGTTGCCGTGGTAAGTTGCTGGCATTTGGGGGTTCTGTTGCCGCTGATAAAGAGTCTGGCTCTTCCACATCCCTCAGAAATTTAGATCTAATGACACTGGCTCCAAGGTCGTGTCATACATGGCTGGAGATGAAAGGCAGTTCCCTCAGGGAGGAGACAAGTCTCCCTCCCTCCTTGTTCAACTATGTGGCTCTCCTCACCTTTCTGGGGATCTGACTCAAGCCTCCGTGCTACTCATGGAGACTGAGAGCCTCAGAGCATCTGGAAGAGCCAGCTTTGGACAACAGCACCCTCTCCTTCAGACATTTGTTCAACCTCTCAGAGCCGCACAAGGCTGGGTCAGAGCTGGTCCTTGCTTCTGACTTCACTCACAGCTGCCTGGTCACCTTTGTCCTACGCTACAGAAGCTCCTCTGGCCTTCTCTAAGCTCCTGAAATTTAGCCTTGCCTCTCACAGCATGCATGGTTTTGTACAAACACTGGAAGAAGGGCTGTCTTGATCCCTTCTCAGCTTTCATGACTCACCACTGGAAATCAGAGTCCTAGGCTCACTCCGGGCTCAGCTTAGGATTTTTGCCCATCCCAGGAGACCTCCTTCCCCTCCTTGCCAGCTATTGTCTCACAGGTAGGGAGCTTGAAGGCATGATAGAAATGAACCTCCCTCTCCATGTCTGCTGATAGTGGTGTACATTCCAGAGTGTGGACACTGACCTGTGGGAACTTCTAAATTCGATCAAGAGAATGAACCTTGGGGACACACTGAGGACCTCCAGGCAGGTAGGTAGAGTCCTGCCGCTAACATCTCAGTCATCTTCCTTGGATCCTTCCAACTCAGAATGTCAGCCCCAACCACCTGAAATCAGTCCAATTGTCTGCATACCCCAAATATTCTTTCTGTCACTCCTCAGAGCAAAGACCCTCTGTGCTTATGTTACATACTCATACTCAAGTATGACAGTATGACAGGCCTGGTGTTTGGGGACACCAAACTGCTTTGCTTTGAGTTGGACCCTAAGGTCTTGAATATGCTCAAAGGCCAGTGTATGGCCACAGCTCATCAGAGCGGCAACCTCCCTCAGGACTGGTTCGCTGTGGTGAGGGAAGGCAGAGCATAAGGCTCCATCAGAATCTGAAGATTTGCTGCTGGAGATCATGTCTTCTGGAGCTCCCAGTGCAGAAATCTAGACCCAGAGGACCCCCATGCTTACCTGATGCAGAGAGGAAGTGCAAAATGCCCCAGGTTCCTGCTGGCCAGCATTAGGCCATGCAGCATGAGCTATCTTGCAGTAGCAGTTTGGGTTAGGATCCAGAACTACCCCTGGGCATGCTGATATACCTGCCTCACCTGGCTTCTAATCTCACCTCCAAGCCAGGCTGTTTTACAAGCTGCTGTCAGAAGGAGCCCCATAAAGTGCACGCACATTATGCGTTGGCCTGCTGGGTCGGCTCTTGCTCAGTTCCCATTGCTTTCAAGACAGAGTTCAGGCAACAAGCAAGTCTGTTCATGACCCAGGCCCCACAGGCCTTTCTGCCTTCAACGCCACTCCCTCCTGCCCTGAGTTCACACTGTGGCCGACTGTTTGGGTTCCTCCCACCCACCAGGCTGCAGCATGTCACCTGCCCTCCCTTATGCCAGGAAAACCTATTCTGGCTTCTCCTGCCAAGTGCTGTCCGCCTTGGCAAGCTTCCCCTGGCGAATTTTGATGCCCATTCCTGAGCTGCAGAGGACTTGGGTTCCCTGCGACACAGGAGTTCTCACAATATGCCATTACTATCCTTAATCTCATCTGTCCAGAGACAAGGAGAGCCTGGAAAGCCAAGGCAGCTCCCGCCTCGGTATGTATTGCCTGTGGTATCAAATAGTAGTCAGTTCTGGGGCTAGAGAGAAGGCTCAGTGGCTGAGAACTTACAACTCTCCCAACAGACCCAAGTTCAGTTCCCAGCACCCACATTGGACAGTTTACCACTGCCTGTAACTCTAGCTCCAGGGGACCTGGCACCCTCTTCTGGCCCCTGTAGCACTATACCCAGGTGCACAGACACACATATATACATAATTTAAAAATACAATCTTCTTAAAAAGATGTGTTTATTTTAAGTGTATGAGTATTTTGCCTAGATGTGTACCATATAGGTGCCTGGTGCCTGTGGATGCTGGAAGAGGGCATTGGATCCCTAGGAACTGGAGTTATAGATGGCTGCCACCATGTGGGCACTAGGAACTGACTGTGTCTTCTGCAAGAGTATCAAATGCTCTTAGCCACTGAGACATCTCACCACTCCTCAAAATAAATCTTAAAAATCAATAATGGTTAAGGGATGGAGAAATAGCTCAGTGGTTAAGAACACTGGCTGCTCTTCCAGAGGATGTGGGTTCAATTCCCAGCATCCACATAGGTACTCATAACTGTCGGTAACTCAAGTTATAGGGAATCTGACACCCCCTTCTGTTCTCTGAGGACACTAGGCACACACATGGTGCATAGACACTCATTACCAAATCCTCCACAGTTGGCCCTGGAACTCTGTCTAGGGATGGTGAAGGAATGATGGAAAGACAAACTAAAAAAACCGAGAGACATGAGCACAGAATAGCTGGGTCGCTAGGCTGTGTGGACTCTGATGGAGTCTACCAACTACTGCCACAACCCGGAGCTCATTGCATGTACTATGTACAGCCAGAGGAAGGGGTTAGCTAGGCTTGGTAGCAGTGTCTATAGGCAAGCAGTCTCAGGCTGTAAACACGGGAGGAGGAACTTCAAGTTGCTACTTTTTGTACACAAAGGTCAATTATTCTTAAATACTCTTGTATTTGGATAGAGGAAGGTTTGTCTTTCCAAACCTGACCTGAGGGAAAGACTACCAGTTTCCCATAGGGTCTGATTTCTTGGTTCTTGACATGGCCAACTAATATCAAATGATACACACTGTTTCAGAACTTCACCTGCTCAGGACTCCACCCACTCCCTATAACATGAGCAGTCAAAACACTCATAAACATGGTGTGTGACATTTTGTTCGTGTTTTGATAAATAAAGCTTGCCTGGAGATCAGAGGGCAGAGCTAGCTAGAGGTAAGACGTGGCTGCTGGCTCTGCTTCTCTGATCTTTCAGCTTTCACCCTTGATATCTGACTCCAGGTTTTTAATTGTTATATACCTCCACGCCCACTTTTCCAACTAGGTCTGTGAATTTCCACTGCCTCCCATTAATCCACTCAACTCTGAATGCATCAGTGATTATGCCATCTGCAGGTCAGAGCCCTAAAGATCTCCCTGTCTCTGGAGGCACCCCACAGATGGATTCAGGGTTGCCATCTTAACCTTGTAAGTGTCTCTGCAACCAATCAAAATTTTAATCAAGAATGTCTGTGTCAGATAATGTGTGCTAGGGAGGAAAGCGGAATTCTGCCACCTCATGTGGGTACTGAGAACCGAACTTGGGTCCTCTGGGAGAGCGGCAAGTGTTCTTAGCCTCTGAGCCCTCTCTCCAGCCCCTAGTGCTTTCTTCTTGCTCATTCTCCAGCCTGGTGCTATGTTGTCCAGACACCCAAAACAGACACCCAAAACACCCAGTCTTGTGGCTTCCCTATTTACAAGGAATTCTGAATCCTTCCTACCAAGCTGCAGGCATGAAGTAAAAGAAAGCTCAGGTGTGCGTGTGCGTGCGTGCGTGCGTGCGTGCGTGCGTGCGTGTGTGTGTGTGTGTGTGTGTGTGTGTGTGTGTGTGTGTTTTAAAGACCTTCCTATCCTCTCACTCTCATCCTAAGAGCATCACCTTTGGTCATGGTCAAGTGGGGGAAATCAGTCACATGATCACCTCTGAATGTCAGGGAACCTGGCTGAGTGGCTGCCTCCAGCAGGAAGGCCATACTGTGACAGGCATTTTTAGTGGCCCACTAACCACCTCTGCCTCTTGGTGGACAGATATCTGGCAGTGTGAGAAGTCAGGAGTCACCGGGGAAGAGGGAGCCCTGAGGATCCAGCAGGCTATGAAGTAGCATGGTTGGTGGTGGGCCGGTAGAGGGCTCTGTGGGTCACTCTAAGGATTTGGGGGTGTTTTATGAAATTCAATGACTTTTGTTAGCTTTGATCATTGCTTGTGGGAAGAAGAGCCTCCAGGGGGCAAGAGAGGACCCAAGTTAAAAGCTGCTACAGGGGGATGGATATGTGGGAGAAAAGTGTGGCACCTACCCTCTGTGATGGCTTATCTTGGCAATCAACTTGTCTACATCTGGAATCAACTGAAGCCAAAGCAGCTGGGCCTGGGAATTTTTTTTTTTTTTTAAATCAGGTCATTTGAGGTGGGAAGACCCACCATAAAGCTGGACCACACTTTTTGGTGGCAACCCACATACGACGACATGGACCAAAGGAAACTTTGGCTTTTTGCCTGCTTGCCCTCAGTCTCATTGACAGGTTCATCTATCCTGTGGCCAAGGCATTCCCTCACTGGTGTTAGAGCCCATCTCCTCAGGATCCCAGTGTAGACAGAAGACCAGCAGCTCTCTGGGATCCTCTGGGATTCTAGAACCAGACTGAAACCTCTGAGACCTCCAGTCTCACGAACTGAACAATTCCTGGATTCTTGGCCTTTCTGTCAGAAGACAGCCATTGTTGGATGAACCAGCCAACAGCCTGTATGCCACTCTAATAATTCCCCATCTAATGTGTAGATATTCATTCTATCAGTTTTGTTCTTTTAGTGAACCCTGACTAAATCACCTTCCTCCAGAGGAACCCAGCCCAGCCTCCCACCTGTCACCTGCCAAGTCAGAGGCTGACACACTGTGTACCCATCCAGCTCTATTGCTGGAGAGCAAAGACAGCCATAATAGCTCAGCAAATGACTGAGCGTAGCTGTGTTCTGATAAAACTTTATTTAAAGAAATAGGCAGCTTGCCACAAACAAAGGCTGCTGATCTTTGGTAAACAAGTCCCAACGTGCACTGCAGTGATCGTCTGTCATCATACACTCTAGTCAAGGCATTGGTGGCAGTCATAGAAGACATCCGAGGACTGAGGACATTGTCATTGCTTAAAAGTTTGTGCAACAGCCACTCCCCATGAGTCGGATTTCTTGTAACACTTGTGGTTTAAGGGTGAATCACAGCTTCCCACTGTCTGCAAGCAAGTTGTCTCTTGACAAAGGAAACGACTCTTGGCAAGGCCTTTTTATGATAGTTCAAGCTCACCAGCTATTCTTCTAGAACTAAATACCTTTATTATGTGTAATTAGGGCAACAACCGAGAGAAAAGATGCCAATGTGTTCTGCAGCCCCCTCCTTGCCGCAGCTGGGAGCTTTGTGACCTTTTCAAAGAGGAGGTTTGCTCGGAAGCACACTTCTCTCTATTGAAATGGGGAAAGGAGAGATACAGGCCACGGAAAGGAGGAACAAGCTGAGCCATGTGCCGTGGGGTCACCTCCAGGCATTCAGCTCAGCTAGTGCTCACCTGCCAGGTAGCTCCCTGGCACTCTCTGTCCCTGAGTGAAAAGGAACTAATGGTACAGGTTGCCAGCTCCAGCTTTCACCAGCTCTTTCCTTCCCAGAATTCCTTCCATCCCTTTGCAGGGCAGAGCTGATGGTTTAACGAGGCTAGACAGAAGAAATAAGAGAAGGAGGCTGGAGATGAGGAGATTGATCCTCTCCTTACCTTTTTGACAAGGAATGGAAGTCCCAAAATGTCATCTTCTAGAACTTTCTGCTATGTTGGAAATACTGGTGTATACTTCTTCTCCTCCTCTCCATATCCTCCTCCTTCTCCTTGAGACAGGGTCTTATTATGCAACCCTAGTTGTCCTAGAACTTTCAATATAGACTAGGCTGGTGCTGAACTCAGCGGTCCACCTGCCTCTGTGTCCCGGGTGCTGGGATTAAAGGTGGGGCCATGTTGTGCCTTCAGGATGTTGGCTGAGAGCTTGGACTCGTGAGTCAGCCTGACACTGGGCTCTAACCTGCCTTCACACTCACCGTCAGCAGGTTAGCTCCTGATTGCCACTGATCCTCGGCTCCTCAGTGGGTGCCACTCTGCCCACCTCATGGAGTAGCTATGAGAAGGAGGGGGAGCCACTGGAGATGAAGTGGTCACACAATGCTCTGGCCAGCCAGTGTCCTGGCTTGGCTTCTCAGAGTGTCCTGCCTCATGGTGCAGAAACAGAAACAGGCCCCAGAGTTGTCTGCTCTGGTGTCTCACATGTGGGTTTCCTTGCTTTTGATTGATTGATTGGTTGGTTGGTTGATTATGTATACAGCATGTACGACTGCAGGCCAGACGAGGGCACCAGATCTCATTACAGACAGTTGTGAGTCACCATATGGTTGCTGGGAATTGAACTCAGGACCTCTAGAAGAGCAGCCAGTGCTCTTAACCTCTGAGCCATCTCTCCAGCCCAGTTTCCTTGCTTTTAAGTGACACTATCCAAAGGGACTTGAGGAAGGGACAAAGTAGGAGCAAAAAGAGGCAAAGACCACCAACCAAACCTCCGTCTGCCTCTGAGACTTCCTGGGCCACTAATTGCAGGCTCCATGTTGAGTAGCAGTGAGCAGAATTTCCCAGGCTGGCTTACAATTTTGGTGGTTGTTAAGACACTGTTAAATGTGATCCTGAGTTTCAGGGTCATCAAGCAGGCCCAGGCCTTTTTGGTATTGCTGTTTGTTTTCCGTTTGTCCTTTTGGCTTTCTGTCCACTTCATGTCTGGAGTGTGGCCACAGTGGCTGGAGTTTCAGCAGCTTTGAAGTGTCCTTGTGGCTAAGGAGCAATAGACTACTAATGAAGACAAAGAAAAACAGTAATGAGGTCTGGGCTTGTGAACACCACAAAACCAACAGCTCAGGCCAGGACTGCCCACCTCCAGATTTCTTTTATAGAAAATCAATTTCCAGGTCATGGTTAAGATATTACACCTTTTCTCTCTCGGACGCAGCAGCTGAATAAATTATTCCTGAGTGCTAATGAATCTGCAATTCCAAGTTTTTCCAGCATAGATTGAGCGAAACAAAGAGTTTGAGAAAAGCAGTCCCTGTTCATGTATCCTGGCCTCTAACCCTAGGAGCCACAATTTGGGTCTTCTGGTTTTTCAATATCTTCCCTCCAAGTTTTCAATCATTCTTCATTTATCAAGCCCGTTCATTGTCTTTTTTTTTTTTTTTCCTTCCATGGATTTACAAGCAAGATTTTTTCCATTGGTTTTTGTTGCAGAATATTAGATGAAGATGTGTTACATTTGTTGTGGTGTGGAACATTTGTTTAATGATGCAAAGATGTGTTGCATTCTTTTATGTTGAATTTGCTTAACTCTGTGAAGCTGTGTTACTGTGCCTGTCTAAAACACCTGGTTGATCTAATAAAGAGCTGAACGGCGAACAGCTAGGCAGGAGAAAGGATAGGTGGGGCTGGCAGGCAGAGAGAATAAACAGAAGGAGACTCTGGGAAGATAAGATCAAGGAGTAAGAAAAAGGAGGAGAGGAGGACTTCAGGGGCCCACCACCCACCCACACAGCAAGAATAAGAAGTAAAGAAAGGTGTAGAGAATAGAAAAAGATAAAAGCCCAGAGGCAAAAGGTAGATGGGATAATTTAAGAAAAGCTAAGGCCTGGCATTTATAAGAAAGAATAAGCCTCTGTGTATTTATTTGGGAGTTGGGTGGTAGACCCCTGAAAATAACAAAGAGTAAAAAAAAAAAAAAGCCAACTACAGGTTTTATTTGTAAAGATTATTTTAAATTATGCATAAGTGTGTGGGGGTAGCGTATGTGAACTTGAGTGCAGGTGGCAATGGATGCTATTGACTCCCCTTGGATCTTGAGTTACAGGGGTTTGTAAGCTACCTAACCTGGGTGCTGGGAGCCTTCTTGGATCTTTTGCAAGAGCATTAACTGCTCAGCTGTCTCTGGTCCCGCCATTGATTAAGTTTGACCTATTCATCCCCTTGCTGCCCTTCTCCTTCTCTTTCAGTGTTCTGGGACAATATCTTGCTACATAGCTCAGGCTGTCCTCAAACTTCAGCTCCTCCTGCTTCATCCTCTTCAGCTGATGACCAGTGGGCACCACCAAGGCTGGCTGTTTTTTACTCATCAGGAAGACCCCCTAGGGATGGAGAGATGGCTCAGTGGTTAAGAGCACCTGCTGCTCTTGCAGAGAACCAGAGTTCAGGAGGCTTACAACTGCCTGGAAGTCCAGCTCCAGGGTATTTAATGCCCCCTTCTGGCCTCCAAGTGTACCTGTAATCACACGTACATATGACACAAAGACACACTCGTACACATTATTAAAAATAAAACAAAACTTTAAAAGAAAACTATTCAACAATCACTGGACATTTTTCACTTGGGGCACTGCCCAGCAGCAGACTGGGGGAATTTCTCCTAAGAAAAGAGATCCTTGCTGTCCTGCCCTCCAGTGTTTGGATGTAAGCATCTCCGAACCATTAGCTGCAAGGTTTCCCATGGGGTTTGCCTCTGAGTGACACAGAGAAGCCAAATGGTTCACTTGCTCTGCTGTGCAGTAATTTCCCATGTCCTGGAAGAGAGGCGCCCATGCCATCAGATTTCCCTAACTCCAGAACATGGTCCCATTTGCTCGGCTGACTTCTCTCCTTCACATTCTCTGTTCATACCAGCGAGACTGGGTTTCAATTGTTTGTAACCAAGAATTCTGACTGATTCAAATACTGAACCACATCATTTTACTCTCAGTGCCCCATGGGGCTGACCTCATGGGAACCAGTTCAGGGGATGGAGTCCACATTAGCCCTAACTTGCTGTATATTCATTTTTCATTGAGCTTTAAAAACATTCAAGAGCAGCATTTCTATGGTTCAGTTCCTAGCTCCATGGACTCTAATGTGCTGATATATTGTGTACCCCAATAAAGCTTGCCAGTGGATCAGTGAACAGCCAGCCACTAGATTAGACATAGAGGCCAGACAGTGGCGGCACACACCCTTAATTCTATCACTCGGGAGGCAGAGATCCATCTCGATTTCTATGAGTTCAAGGCCACACTGGAAACAGAGCCAGGCAGTGGCGGCACACACCTTTAACCCCAGTACTGGGAAGCGCACATACCTTTAATCCCTGGAAGTTATATAAGGCATGAGGAAACAGGAACTAAGACAGTTTGAGCTGAGACCCTATCGAGTGAGGAGGACTCAGAGGCTTTCGGTCCGAGGATTTGTGGAGTTGGTGAGGTTGTCTGTGTCTTGCTCTGCTTCTCTGATCTTTCAGCTTTTACACCAATATCTGGTACCGGGTTTTTTATTAAAAGACCATCTAAGATCCGGACAACACCCTAAGAACTGTTACCATTGCATACTGGAGTCTCCAGAATTTGGAGCATCGGGAGGAAGGTCCCAGTGAGGGTGGATAGGCATTCATTCTTGCTGTGATGGTGTCTTGAGGGACTCAAGGCAGGCAGGAGAGATGATCTTGTACACACAATCCCAGCTTAGGGTGCTGAGAGGGTTCAATGGCTGAAGAAGCTTGCTGCCCAGGCCTGATGATCTACATTTGCTCCCCAAACCCACAGAGAGGTAGGAGAAGAGAATTGACTCCACAAGCTGTCCCCGGACTCCCCCCTGTGCACCATGGCCCCCGAGACTGGACCCTATTAGTAAATCCATTTTTAAAGTTGTGTTCTAGAGGAGAGCTTGAGGAAAACAAGAAGACCCAAGTAACATGGAAAAGGGAAGTGAGAAAGAGACACTTTGTTTTACTATGCTTTTTTTCCTTTCCTCTCGAGACGGGGCCTTACTACATAGCCCAGGCTCTCCCGGAACTCAAATCTTCCTGCCTCAGCCTCCCTAGTGCCAGGATTTTAGGTGCCCTACTTTCAGGAGGAGACAGACATTCAAATGCTAATGAGAAACAGCTTGACCATTAGAGCTGGTGAGGCCTTCCCTGTACCACAGAAGTTAACCTCTGTGTGTGGGAGGGGCTGTGAGGAGGACCCACCCCGGGGAGGTTTGGAGAGAAGGCAGATGAGGGAATTGATAGATGCTGCATTTGTTCATGGACTTTAGAACTTGTAAAAAAAAAAAAAAAAAAATCATCGAGAAGAACATTTGCTTTAAAAAGGATTCTTCATTCTGAAGACAGGGAGGCGTGGCTGTGTTTTGGGCTGCGGTAACTCATTTAGGAGTGCAGTTACTCATTTCTTACAATGCTGGGGAGGTATTACCCCGCCTCACCCACATTGTGGCATTATCCTCTCTGGCTGCAAGGGTCCAATGTTTTCCCTTCTCCCAGGCTGCCCCCAGATAGCAACTCAAAGTAAATGCGTTTAGAAGGCATTCCTAATTGAAGGGCCTCACCTGACAGAGACTCGGTTTGCCCACACTTTGAGCAGGCGTACATCTTGCAAAGCATCACGCAACAACATAAGGATTAGTAACATGCATCCCATGAAAACAAACAAACAAACAAACAAACAAACAAAGGCAAATAATAGAGGAAGTGTGGTTAATCAGTGCGGTAGGAAACGAAACACCACAGGAGCAGACGAACACACACTCGTGGAATATGACAGAAAAAGCGGCTCCATTTGGGAGACAGTTTATGTGGCAGAAGAGATAATAGCACTGGAGAGGGGGAAATGCTAAAATAAATTACTCTACAAGAAAACTGACTCGAAAATAATTCAGTGTTTGATTTGTGTGATCTGTGAGAAACCTCTCCACAGTCAACATCCATGGAACCCTGACTTTAGGATACCTTGAAAAAAATAGGTCAGCCTGTCTGGCTTGGACAGGTTTAGGTGTGAGTTGTCTCTGTGGGAGAGAACCGAGCTGCATATTTTCAGAGTCCCCCGTTAGTTTATGATCTTAAGGCTCTACTTATGCGAGCTTTCTATGTCTGTCATTTTTCAAAGCTGGTTAACTCGGTGGCTTTATTATTTCCCACCGCCCTTCCAGTTCCCCACGGGGCTCTAACTAAATCAGACCACACTTAGAGTCTGGTGTTGCTTCCTGGGCAGCACATTTAAAAGGGACATTGGCCTGCTCTGCCTTCGGAGAACAGAGCCAAGACAAATGGGTTGGAGCCGCTCGGAGATACGTTTTGACTCCCTATAAGAAAACTGTGACCCTCCTCTGCTCCACCCCCTCCGGCTTTCCGAACCTCTCACAAAGCCAAGGTGGCTTTTTGAGGCAGTCTGCACCCAGGGACTGAAGCACTGGAGCAGAGGCTGTTTGAACAGCTGTCAACATTGATCTGGAAGAGATTGTTTTTTTTCTTCCCTCTGAAGTTTCCTTCCAGTTCTGACACTGTATGATTGATTGATTGTCTGACTTCTCGGGTGTTTTACCAAGTCAACAACTCCTCCTCTTCAGTTCTTTTATCTTGATTATTACCTTCACCTCTTCCTACAAAGAAAAAAGTTGGCAGAAAATAATACGGAACGACAAGATCAGTTGTATTCATCCCGTCAGGTGTTGCTGGGACCAACTATGGGTACAGGCAACTTGAGGAAGGCTTTATTTGGGCTCATGGGCTGTGTGACACAGTCCATCATGTGAGTGAAGACATGAGGGGCAGGAGCATGAGGCGGCTGGTCCCATGGCACCCACCATCAGAGACAAATGCCAGCCTCCTCCTCCCTCCATGTTTGTGTACTATGGGACCCTAGTTGAAGAGAGGGTGCCACCCGCATGGGGGCGAGGTCTTCCTTCCTTAGTTATACTTACTCTCTAGGAATGCCCTCGGAGTCACCCCAGAGGTGTACCTTCTAGGTGATTCTACATCCATTCACGTAGACAGTGAAGATGAACCATCACACCTCCCATGCTGCTTAGTAGCAGGGTGTGGCAGCAGGCTGTGGCCTCAGGCCGCTAAGTCCTGGAAGCTGTTCACCCTCCCAGCTTCCTTTGTGCCCCTGCCCCGCCCTTTGTTCTCCTGGTTCCAGCCCCACTGGCTTCAGCACCCTTTGCCTGGGTCTTCTTGCTGCTGCTTGGGCCAATACACGTCCTGCCTGCCTTGGCATGGAGAAGGCTCATATGCCCTGTACTGTCCCCCATCCCGGGCTGGTGGCATCTCCTTAGAGAGACCCCTTGATGCTGCTGACAAGGTCCCATCTGCCTATTGTAGTCTTTGCTTTTGTAATGCAATAAAAGGAGGTGGGGCGCCCTGAGGATGGAGTTAAAGCTACTCCTAAAATTCTCCAGCAGGAAACAGGTGAAGGAGAAGTCGTTTAGGATGCTGGAGGTCTGTGCTGAAGTGACTTCCAAGGGAAAGTGAATGCCTCATGTGCTGAATGCCGCTCACGGTGGATGCCTCTTGCCCTTCACAGATGGGCCTCCTGCTGTCTTGAAAAGCCAGCCTTGGCCACCTGTCAAAACTCTGGTCATTCATCAGAAGCAAGCACAAAGACCTTTAGAAGCCCTCATGGTCTGAGAGGATGGAGTTGCTCCCTCCTCTGAGTCACCAGGATACCTTGTCTGAACACCCACCATTACTGCAGGCATCACATCATGGGGTGCGTGTGAGTGTGTGTGTGTGTGTTTGTGTGTATGTGTGCTTGTGCGCACGTGTGCATGTGACATTAGTCAGTAGAGAGCTCTTTGGCGTCTATGCCCCTGTCACGTACCTTTGCATCCCCAGTGCCTGTCACAGAACTTGGCTATAACAGGACCTTGACTTGCAAGATCCAGAAATCAACTTCTTTGGAGCAAAAACCAATGAGCCCGTCTGTTCACTCAGTGTGCTCCTGGCTTGCTATCCTTCCTTTCACTTAAAAAAAAAAAAAAAAAAAAAAAAAGACAACCTTGTAGGTGTGCTTTGGGTAGGGAGACCCCCAACAGAGGGGTCCATGACACCCACCTGTCAGTGAGGAGGAAAGGGGGAAAAGAGAGGGGAAGGAACCATGCTGTGGATGGGCTGAGTTTTCCTTACTGCTGAAAGTTGAGGCCTGACTGGAGGTGGAGAGTGTAGGGGATGGCAACTAAAGTTCCATACTCTGTGTCTCACCGCTGTGAGCAATTACCTGACAGAAACATTTAGGGAAGGGAGCTTTATTTTGGCACAGATTCCAGAGGGACCTCAGTCTCCTGTAGTGAGGAAGGCATGGCAGCTGGCTACTCTACTGCCTCAGGAGCCTAAGGCAGTGGCTTCTCACCGGTGGAGACCAGGAAGCAGAACTTGCAGGCCAGGAACTCAAAGCCTGCCTCAAAGCCTTTTAGAGTCGAAGGACAGATTCCAGCAGCCAGGCCAGGCCACAGCCCCTTAAGGTTCCACGACCTTCAAAAGGGCACCACCAGCTGGGGACAGGAGCTCAAAGCAGAGCCTGAGGATGGCATTTAACATTCAAACTTTAACAGTGTTGGTTAGGAGTGCCTGGCTGGGCCTACCTTTCCTTCCCTCGTCCTCCCTCCCTCCCTCCCTCCCTTCCTCCCTCCCTCCCTCCCTCCCTTCCTCCGTCCCTCCTCCCTCCCTCCTTCTTTCCTTCCTCACTCTCCGCCCCTTGCTTGGTTCCTCAGGAAGCAGTACACATGCTCACCAGTCTGAGCCAGTATGGGGCCAGGACTGTTCCTGGAGCCCATAGTGTGCTTGTGTTCTGGAACGCGCAGCTAGCTGGTGCCAGCCAGTGTCTACTCCACTTCCCTCAAGTTGTCCTCACTTGTTTAATTGCTCCATTTCTTTCCTTTGTTTTCCTAGTTAAAGGCCAACAAAGAGTGGAATTGGGTATTTCAGCCGTTTGTGGTCACCATTCATTTCATGGTCCTCTGCGTTTATTAACTCCTATTTCCTCTCTGTAATCTCTTTTCCCCTCGATATTTGCAAAAGCACATCTTATTCTTCTTAATTGCGTTGCTGGTGTGATCTAATTCCAATTTCCCCCTTCCATATCTTTGCCCAGGAAGCTGATGCTGCCGACTCCGGTTTTCGCGTCTGCTTTTCTCTCTGCAGACATTGACGCTATGTCCCTCCTTTCAGAGCTCTCGTGGTCTTCGAGGACGTCATGTTGACTATATTTTGCTTCTCCTTTAGAAAAAGTCCCGGACTGGGTTTTAATTCTGTGTGGGTCCCTCCCTCCCTGACAAACACCCAGCTCCAGTCTTCCCTGTGTGCTGGGAATCCCTTGGTGGCAGGCATCCTTTCTGGTTTACTGCCCGCACAGAAAGCTGAGCCTGGGGCAAGAAGGAAGAAAGGATGTTGTGCCGTCTTATGGCTTCCTTTTAGCAGCTGCCTGGTGCCTTTCTTTTTTCCTTTTAGCATTGACTGGTAGGTAGAGAAGCTAATGATGGAAAGATCTGGATGCCTGGCAGGCTCCGCCTCCATGCACAATCAAGTGTTCATTGTCAAAGACAAGGACAGTTGTGGCAGGCCCTGAGCATCCACCTGCATGCTGTTCATTTTGCCATCTGTGACTCAAGTCACAACTGTAGCGTGTACACACACACACACACACACACACACACACACACACACACAAGGTGTATTTTGCCCATTCTTCTCATTCAGCACCTGTTTTATTCTGCTGTGACCCATGATTATTTATGTGTCTCTTTTACATGTCCAAAATGTAACCCCCGCCTTACTCTTGCAACCTAAATGAGTTTGGGATCCTGTGGTCCCCACTGCTACTGGTCTCATTCCTGCTATGGTACAGACATCTCCTGCCACCCCTTCCTTCAACCTCCATGTGTGACGATCACCAGCTGGCATCTTTCATATGTGCCCTGCTTTACACCCACATGGGACGCCCTCACTAAACCAGCCTGGGCCAAGGTAGGCATTGTGTGGCCACTCACATCCAACCCCCACTTCCCAATTACAGCTCCTGGTTTCTCTTCCCCTTGTCCCCATCTGTCCCTCTTCTCCCCCTGACATGTGTAACATGAATCTTAAAAGAGCTTATTAATAAACGAAACAAAACAAAACAAAAACACAACCCGAAGCCAGATATTGGTGTGAAAGCTGAAAGATCAGAGGAATAGAACAAGCCAGCCACAAGTTCTTACTGCTAGGAAATCCTCAGCTCAAAAGAGCTACTTCCTGTATACTCACCCCTTTCTGTGACCGCCATCTTACTTCCTCTCTCCACCCAGCTCTATCACTTCCTGTCTGTCTGTACAGACCTCCAGACCTCTATGGTTAGCTAGTGCTAGGATTCATGACATGTGCCACCACACCTGGCTCTCTTCCCAGTGTGGCCTTGAACTCTGCCTCCCGAATACTAGGATTAAAGGCTTGTGCTACCACTGCCTGGCCTCTGTTTAATATAGTGGCTTTTTCCTCTGATCCCAGGGCAAGCTTTATTTGTTAGAGCACAGATGAAATAGCACTGCCACTGGCAGACAAAAGCCTTCCAGTACTGAATTCAGTTGAGATTTGCTTTAAACGTGGGTAGATGAACAGTTTAGCTTTGTTTAGGTGGTAAGTGACTTCTCCATAGAAGACTTGAATGCATCTGCCTGGCTGGGTCCCACAATCCTACTATATCCATGGCCTCCTTGAATCCTCACCATGTTTTGCAAGATATACACAGTAAATGCTGCTGCCCCTCTCGTGACTGGAAAGGGGGATGTGGTCTGGCCGAGCAGGAGAGTCCCTGACACCTTGTCCCCAGGCCACAGTTCTGCTTCTGCATTTCTGCAGTCCCACAGCTTCGCCACGTGGCTCTTCCCACAGCCCTGGGGGAACACAATGAAATTCTGTTGCTTGTGGTCGCTATTTATCTGGCATTTCCAATCCCCTCTTCTCTGAAAGCCAATAACATTCTGAATTTTTCCCACAAGAGATTGCAGGCTCTTTGGGAAAGAGAAAAGCGAGCAGATGGCTCTCAGGAAACCGGATCTGCATTGTGAGATCAAAACTCCCCCCTTCTGTAAACCAGCCCTCAGCAGAGCATTCTTCAAACCACGGACAACAGACAGCAATGTGCTCCAGCCTTAAGTGGCCACAATATGTGGTGGATTCCTCTGCCAGCCCCTCGGTTCCAGCCAGAGCTGATTTCCCTTCCCCGGCCATTCCCCACAGGCCCCATTAGCTCCTGTTCGAATTCCCTCCCCTCACCGCACACTCCGATGTTACTCAGCAGCCCCCGGTGGATGTGCACAGGCTTATTTGCTTTCGCACGGAATGGATAAAACAGCAGGGGCTTCTAGCTGGAAACTGTTTTCTAGGCTGCAAAAGGCCACAGAAACCCACAGAGCTGCCAGTACGGTTCAGAACTTATTAACACACGTTTGGCGCAAGTTGGCCCACAGGGAGGGGCAGAGGCTAGCCCACAGTGGTGGCAGGGCTGGGATAGGGCCCTTTATCTGGGGGTTTCTGTCAGATAAGGTTCGGAGACGCACAGGTGGCTTTATATGAGGTCACAATGTCAAGGTCACTGGGGTCCCATTCTGATTCCAAACGAGGGTCTAAGACAGACCCAAGTCACACGTTTGTTTTGGAAATCAGGCCAATCTAGTAAGGAATGGTTTATAAGATTTATAACAACAAGTGACGTAACAGTTCCTCTGACTTTTGGCCAGTCCACAGAGTGTGTCTTTGAAATAGGGGCAAAGATAATGTATTTGCCCATAATCATAAAGCTGTCAAACTCGGGCCAGGCTCAGGTCCCTCACCCATGCTCTATTGCCTTCACGATTGATAATATTCTTGGGTCACTTTTTTTTTGAGAGAAAAATACTGCCTGCATCAACATTTAGCAGCATTTTTAACCCTTTGTGTTGCCTCGGCCAGAGAGCTGAACTATTTAGCTTGTATGGTCTTACTTCATATTAAATGCTGAAGTCTTCCAACTTTTTTTTTTTTCATTTTTCTTTATTAAGAAATTTTCTATTCACTCCACATACCATCCACAAATCCTTCCTACTCCCTCATCCCACCCCCACCCCAGCCCTCTTTCCCAAGCCTCCCTGCATCCCCACATCCCCCAAATCAAGGTCTCCCATGGGGAGTCAGCAGGGCCCAGCACACTGAACCTAGGCAGGTCCAAGTCCCTTCCTACTGCACCAAGGCTGTGCAAGGTGTCACACCACAGGCACTGGATTCCCAGAAGCCTGCCCATAGATCAGGGACAGATCCTGATTCCCCTGCCTGGGTGACCCCCAAACAGTTAGAGCCAAACACTGGTCTTCTGTATTCAGAGGGCCTAGTCCAGTCCCATGGGGGCTCCACAGCCACCAGTCCACAGTTTATGGGCTTCCACTAGTGTGGCTGGTTATCTCTGCATGTCTTCCCATCATGATCTCAACGTCCCTCACCTGCAGAATCTCTCCTCTCTCATCAATTGGATTCCCGGAGCTCAGCCTAAGTCTTCCAACTTTTATCCAGGTGATTGTTTTTTCTTTTTAGGATTCCTGTAGACTTTTGGGGATTTAACTTCCTCACAGTTACAGAAAGGAGTATTTAGAACCCCCAAGAATCAGGGTAGCTGTAGCTCTGGGCTCCCAGGGGTGCAGAGGGATTCAGTGGACCCCTGGCTCTCACTTCTTAAAAAGAGGACTTTGAAAGGTCTGAGAACAGCAACCAGCTGTGTTATTTTATAATGTATGTTTAATGGCTAAAATCAGGAAAACAGATGGGAAAATCCAGCTCAAATGGTAGGATGATTGGAGGCAGGGGTGGTTCATTCGGTAAAATTGTTGCTTTTTAAGTATAAAGACCTGAGTTTGGTCCCTAGAACCCGAGTGAAGACTCAGGTTAATGTGCACTTAAAAATCCCCAGGAGGAGTCCTGGGGCTTGCTGGTCAGCTGACTATCCTACTTAATGAGCTCCAGATAACCTAAAGACTCTGTCTTAAAGCAGGTAGATGGCTCTCCTGAGGATGGACCCCTGAGAGTCTGGCTTCCACATGTGCATACACATACATATGCATACATGCATTTAAAAGCACTCCCCACCCCGCACACTAAAAAGAACTCCGTAGAAGCCGAATGCTCTTTTCTTGACTGTGTGAAAATGTAGGATTGTACAAAGCATGAGTGCAGGGAAATTGTGACTCCAAATGCAACAAAAGAAGTGTGGACATTGCCTCAAGAATAGAGAAACAATACCAGGGACATCAGGCTTCCATGGGCTGGAGAGAGAGATGCTCATCCATTAAGAGCACTGGGTGCTTTTGCAGAGGACCTGGGTTTGGTCCCCAGCACTCACATGGCAGCTCATGACGGTCTGTAATTCCATCCCATTGTTGTAGCAGGAGTGGAGGGAGGCATATCAGAGAGCCCAGACAATGCTGACAGAGCCTATGGTGCTCTGGGTGTATACCAGTGCCCTTTCTTCCAGCCAAGGGGTGGTGAGAACCAGACACTGCCATCCCAGGGGAGAAAGCTACTGCCCCTGGCAACCTGGGCATGAAGGGCAAGCTAACGCCTAGGTCACATCACACTTGGAATGCTACCTAAAGCCCCAGTGAAAGGGCTCACACGTGTACAGAGGTGTCTACCCTTTACGTTTTTCCTTCCTTTTGAGAGGCTGACAGCCCACTTGAGGCCATGCAAACTGTAGGCAAGTGTTCTACCACCCCAGCCTGGAGACGCTCTGTCCTGGAAAGCAGACGAGAGCTTCTTATGAGTTCACCAGTCACTAGCACAGAGGCTCAGAGCTTGCCTGACAGGCTTTGAATCCCAGCCTTGGTCCTCTGCGATGCGCAGGATGGAATGAAGGCCATTCCTTGTCCTGCATGGGTGAGGGAGTAGGTGTGAAGCTGTTCTAGAAAATATACAAGGCTAGATTGTGTTAGACTCCGTGTTCATCTTTGCCCTTCCTTGTACCGGATCCCAGTTTACCACACTCCTGCTGGAGAAGTGGCCCAGGGAGGCCAAGCATCCCACCTACCTTGGGGTCTGATCAATATCAGCTGCTGACCCTTCCACTGGGAAAGTGGCTCCAATGTCCCCCAAGACCACTTTCAAGTATTTCAAAGGAATGCTGAAATGGATGGCTGGGTCCAGGTCACAGGCTTTGTCAGGGCATTCTCACGTCCTCAGAGAACCACCCAGCCACCACTTGCTGCTCTCCATGTCCATTATCCAGACCTGATGTTTCAGGCGTGTGAGCACATGATCTGGAGCCGAAAGACCTTTCGATGCCACTTGACTGTGGTATTACCTTTGCAGGAGGTGGAAGTAAAAAGACAGGGCTTTCAAAGCTGCCCAGGCTCTGGTGGAGACTTGGATAGGGTGGAGAGTGGAGGGCACATGGCCGTAAGTGCCTCTCCGACACATCAAGAGGTGACGCCAAGTCCTCTTTTCTCCAACCTGTGCTCTGTGACTCTGCTCCACACTGACTGGGGCTGCAGAAAGGATGCTATGGTCACCAGAGGCCAAGTCACAAAAAGCCAGAGAGCTTGCTGCTTCTCTTAGGTGGCTTGCCGGTCCTCCAGCTGCCTGTTTTAGATATTTCTTCTGAAGAAGAAGCCCCACCCTGTGGGGAGCCACAATCCAGACAAAGGCCTTGTGGGATGTGCCAATCAAGCCACCGCCTCCCCAACTCAATATCCCGCCATCCACAGCAGCCCAGGCATCTAGTGCCTCCCCTAGGTAGGACAGTGAAAAGCCAGGGCTCCAGAAACATCAGTGTGTGTGTATGGGAGGGGGGGTGCTGCTTCGGGTCACTGATGATGTGCCCTATAGAACTAGTAGCTAGAGCACACTCAATGTGATCGGTGTGTCTTCCAGAGGCCACATCTCCCAGGCTCTCACTCCTGTACCTCCCACACCTCAGTTAGGTCTCCAAGGTCAGACTGTGAGCCAGGCTTTGTTTCCATCACTACACCCCACAGAAAGAACTGGACTCGGCAGCAACCATCCCTGAGCTGCTTCTGCTCTGAACAAGGCCTCCATGACCCACCCCTCTTCCACCTACCAGTCTGTTTTATGCTTTCTGACCCCTCCCTCCACTCTGTCTTTACTCCTCGGCGATGATGGATTCTTCTCTGGTCCGCAGATACACCCAACACGATCTCACCTTGGGGCTCCGCTGCCCTCCCTGCCTACGCCCCCCCCCAATAGGTGTCCCTGTGCCCCCTCTCCATGATTTTGGGTCTCTGGCGACTTCTATATCGTAGTGGCTTTTCTTATTGCTGTGACCAAATTCTCGACAAGCGTCTTAGGGGAGGGAGGACTTACCTTAGCTCACGGTTAGCTTCAAGGCAGCTGAGACCGGCTTAGTCCAGAGAGGTGGAACCTTGTTCATATCTCTGCTACTAGGAAGCAGAAAGAGAGCCCGGGGCCAGACAGCAGCCAGGCCACACACAACCCATGAGCCCACTGCTCTGTCACACTTCTTCCCGTCAAGACTCAACTCTACACTTTACCAAACAGCGCCACCGGCTGGGAACCGGCTGCTCAAACAAGCGAAGCTTTGGGGACATTGCGTCCAAACTGAACACTTCCCAAACACACAGCTGGGACCTGGGTTGAGCAATCTCTTTCCTGCTCTATTCTTCCCCAGAAGGCCCGTCACTGAATACTGTATTCATTCATATTGTTTATTATTAGCCCCCACTAGAATGTGACATCAAATATGGATAGGGCTACTTCCCCAGGGTCTAGAAGAGTCAGGCACAAGAGTAGTGTAAGTATCAATAAGTATTCACTGCAAACAAAAGAATACCACGCCACGATAAATAGTGTGCTTTGCTGTTATCCTACACCACGATGGTGTGTTTAGCTCCAAAAATGCTTGCTGAGTTCACAGGTGAGAGACGCAAAGAATGGCGGCTTCTCAGAGAGCACACGTCTCCTTGGACCTGCCTTCAGCCTCCTCCATCTCCAGCTTCCCTGCCTCTTTCTCTGTGGACAAGGGCGTATGTCCCTCTCTCTTCCACCTGGTTCCTTTGCCCAGGATGTCTGGAGCTGGCCCAGGCACAGCACCTTCAGCTGCGGTGCTGTATCTCCCTGACACTTCTCACAGACACGGAGGTCCCCAGGTGCCTGCCTCACCTCCCTCCTCAGTCTGGAAAGCAGGAGGACGGGGCCCCGGGTGTCTATGCCCCTGCCGGTTCCTAGCCAACTGCTGCCTGGGGGATAGAGTGTGGGGGTATAGGGGGTAGGGGAGGGGGAGAGGGAGGGGAGGGGAAGGTGAACAGATGATTGGATTCTGTCGATTTTGAGAACTGCTACAAGTTCTGAGTCTGGAGAGAACACAGAGCAGAGGAGGGAATGGCCTGTCTGTGTCTGTGTTAACTGTACAATGCAGTTAACGTTTCCAAGTTAAGTGTCTTCTTTTCCTGCAAAACTATTTAGCCAAGGTTGGTCCTCCTATATCCTTCCAAGTACAGGGATGATGATATTCTGCCAGTAATCAGATTTAAAAAAAAAAAAAAGACAGGGTCTTATCTTGTTGTGTAGCCCAGGATAGCCTTACAGTAGTGATCCTCTCGTTTCAGCCTGAGAGTGCAGGGATTATAGGCATGTGCCACCACAGCCAGCAAAAACATGCTTTTTGGAAGGGAGAGGAAAGGAGACTGAAAAACACAGATTTGAGTCTTTGAATTCCTGGCAGGGAAATTATCAAGGGTGCAATTCAGGTTGTGGCCAGAGGGTGGCAGCAGCAGACAGGGGCTTTGCCTCAAGATAATTTGCCACAGAGCGGCCCTGCAAGCCGCCAGTGGGGGCTCAACTGACTGAGGCTGCGGGCGCGGACAGCGTCTTTTGCGCCCAGCCCACTCACTGCCTACCTCCTGCTGTGGAATCTGGCCAAGGCAGAACCAGCCCTAGAAGCTTCCCGAGTGACTGACTGCTGACCCCTGGCGTTTTTTCACTCTCGTCAATTTCTGGTGATTTTTGTAGTTATTTTTTTTAAAATTGTTTTGTTTCATTTTTTTAATTTAATGTTTTTATTAATTCTTTGAGAATGTCATGCAAGCATGCAATGTGTTTTGATGTTTGCTTTTGAGACCTTTTTTTATGTTTGCTTTTGAGACAGGATATTTCAATGTAGCTTGTAACTCACCCCTCCTCCGGCCCACCCCCCACCCCCGCCCCGTCCCCCTGCCCAGCCTCAGCTCTGTGACCTCCGGAATGGCAAGGGTGCACTTCTTGCTACAGTGTAGGATTTTCAATGGAGACCGCGCCTGGTCGTTGCCATCAACTTCAGAGATGATTGGGCAGGCAGAATTTTCCCCTTTCCTCACCTCAGCACGTTAACCACAAGGAAATGAGGGCACCGAGAGGTGGCCTTGGTGATCTCAGAGAGAGCAGGTGGGAAACATGATTAAGCCTGCACTGTCCAACTACAATTCCATCACACCAGCCTTTCCAGCACTCGTTCCATTCAGCTCTTCCTCCAGGCAGCTTCTGGGGCTCCTGCAGTTCACTGGACATCTGGGTGGACTTCCAGCATCCCAGTCACTGCGGTCACCTTGGCCGGCTGGTGACTGTTGCGAAATAATCTTTTTTATACACTGCGAAGATGTGTCTTTGCCAAGGCTCCTTCTGATTGGTTTAATAAAGGGCTGAATGGCCAATAGCTAGGCAGGAAGATGTTAGGTAGGACTTCCAGGCAGAGGAAGAGGAAGAGCAAATGAATCTAAGTCAGAGAGAGAGAGAGAGAGAGAGAGAGAGAGAGAGAGAGGAGGATACAGGAAGGAAACAAAAACAAAAGGTACAAGATGGAAGAGAGGTGGAAAGCCACAAGGCAAAATGTAGATTAATAGAAACGGGTTAACTTAAGGTATGAGAGCTAGTGGGACAAGCCTAAGCTATAGGCCGAGCTTTCATAATTAATAACACGCCTCTGTGTCATTGAGCTGGCAGCCCAAAGGAAAGTCCGTCTACCGGTGACAGCATCTCCCTCCCCTCAGGCAGGAGCCTCCTTCCCTCTACCCAGATGACAGTACTACTTCCTACATAGCCTGCTCCCAGCTAGCTGCTGAGAAGCACCCTGCCTCTCTGCCTTGGGCTTTTAGCTCACAAACTCACAGGCTCTGCTGGTCTTACAGCTGCGCAATCCTGAGATATCACCAGGAGCAGGGTTACAAAGAGAAAATAAACACAAAGAAAAACGGGGCTGGAGAGATGGCTCAGTGGTTAAGAGCATTGGCAGCTCTTCCAGGGGACCCAGGTTCAATTCCCAGCACCCACATCTGTAGCTCCAGTTTCAGGAGATCTGACACCTTCGCACCAATGCACATTTGAAAGAGGGAGGAGAAACGAAAGGTAGCTCATGCCTAAACTGTCTTTGAGCTTTCTAGGTTTATTGGAGGAACAGGAACTGAGGGTTCCCACAGGCTGGGCAGAGCTCCACCCTTGAGCTGTGTCTGCTGCCCAGACTTTTCTAGTTCTTGCTAGCCCTTGTCTCAGATGCCCCATTGGGAACCTGTAGGCCCCCTAGTCTTATGCACTTACCTTTGGGGTAAAGGGTCTTAGTTTCCCCCATTTCCACTCTCTTAAATACAGCATCTCCCCACCTCTTCTTATCTGAGGTTTCAGTTTCAGTTACCTGAGATCAAACATAGCCCAAAAATATTACACAGAAACTTCCAGAAGTAAACATTCATATATTTTCCATAACTTCTCATAGCATATTGCCACAATCGCTCAATTTTGTCCTTAGTCCTTGTTAATCTCCTATTGTACCTAATTTGTAAATGAGATCTAATCACAGGGTCAGCAGTTCCCAGATCCAATGGGGGTTTGTGGGGTATATCACCTATGTAAAGGGGCTAGTGTAGACCTCTCCAACAGGAACACACAAGCAGAGGAAAGCAAAGTTGACAGGCATCAAGGCTGTCTTAGGGTTCTGACACTGTGGGGTGTGTCACCCCATCTGACCCTCACAGTGAGCTGGAGAGTCAACAAACTCAGAAACTGAGGCTCAAGGACTCACATATCGGTGTCTGGAGTCACATGTCCAGTGTATGATGGGGGAGGGGAGGGAGTATTCTCTGTAACCACATGATTATTCAGCTGATGACAGGCAAATATGTACTCTCAGAGACATTTACCCTGCAGGGGACTTCCAGGTTTGGTGACTCTAGTCTCGGAACCCACGCTGTACCCTGGAGCCTATGGTAACATAGGTTGGTTAGTTCTGCTGTGTGGGTGAGAGAGGAAAAGGAAGCTCCATTGTTTTGCCTCGGGAACCAGCTCTAGGTGGAGGGAAGACCTGCAGGGAGGAGGTGGTCCATAGAGAAAGAACCCATCACCTGTCATAGAACATGCATTGCTGGCCAAGGATACCCAGATGCATTGCCTAGCAACAACCGTCCCCATGAATGAGATGCTTGGAACAGATGGGACCAGCCAGATATGACCAAGCTGAACATCAACACAACCTGGCCAAGAGCAGGCAGGCAGTGTGGCTTCTTGGATTGATAATCACAGAAGCCTTGGTGAATGCAAGTTTTTAGTAAACAATGCTACGTGCTTGGCTGCAGGTTTGGGTTTTTGCCTGAGTGTCCAAGTGTGACCAAGACTTGACTGGCATTGAGGACAGGGGCCGCTCTTAGGGAGCTTGGGAAACAGGACCCAGTGATAGCCTTAGGACAGGAGGAAGCAGGAAGTTTCCAGAGTCTAAAGCCCAGCTTCCAGGGACTGAAAAACCAAATGACGGCTTGACCTAACAGGGCAGGTCAATCCAGAAACTCCCTGGACTCAGAGCCCTCACTGAGTGGTCAAGTGAAGACCAGAGTCTCTCGTGAGTTGCTCTAAAATCCCACAGTTCAAGCAATCCAGTAGGATATGAATTTAAAAATGTTGTCTTGCTCCCAAGGTCAACTTGACCTGAACCTTCTCTGGCTCTCCCTTGTCTCAGAGAGAAGGAAGCAGAGCTGGACTCCTCAGTATGACTGGGAACTCGGCCAAGACCTCTGGGAATGGCTTCTTCCTCCTCCTCCATTTCACATTTTCCCACTGTCAGTCTGCCTCCCAGGAGCCTCGGTTTGGGCAAGAACATGAGTAAGTGGAGACAGAGCTGGAGGTCAGCCTTGGACTGCAGGGTGTGTATAAGGAGAAGCCGGATGGAGTGTCAACCAGGTGTGTCCTGGAAACCCACACAACCAAAGGCAGAGGCTACAACCACACTCAGTCCTGGGAACCGGAATATAATAAGAGGTAGAGCACACTTAGGATGAAGACTTAAAAGCAATACATGTCCAGGGTAAGAGTATTAAAATAGTAGCAATAAACAGAACAGCAGACACCCTCCTCCCCAGGGTGTTAACCTTTTGCAAAATAAAATGACCTTATGTTGTTTGACCTAAAGGGTACCACAATATGCCACCCTAAATCGTAACTCTTTGGACTGTGGATGATTTTATGCTAAATGCTGTTGAAAACAAGCAAAGGAAAGAAAGCTCCATAAAGAGGGTGCAGGGGTTCCTTTGAAAAGGGAGATTAGCATTTATAAAGGAAATATCTATTTGTGAAAGACGTTTCCTTGTTCTCCTCTATTAAGGCAGGAGGACTCTGACCTCTGACTTCTTATGGACTGACCTCAGTGCTGAGAATCGAACCCAGGCCCTCTGGAAGAGCAGCAGGTGCTCTTAACTACTGAGCCATCTCTCTTCCTCCTCTGGGCTATATAACCAGCTCTGTTTGTATTTTCTGAACGGATAATGTATCTCTGTTAAACCGGATGTCTCTTTGTTAACGAGTTAGCTACCTTTTCCTCAGCTTCGTCATTTAATTGAATTGCTCCCTTTGTGAATCACTCCTTTATAGCCATCCATTTTTTCCTAATTTTTATTAAAAAATTAATTTTAAGGGTGTTAACTTTGGTCATGTATCTTGTCAGTAATTTGCCTCTTTTATTATACAGTCTTTCAATTCTTAAAAACAAAATTTTGACCTAGAAAACGTTTACATTTTACCGAGTCCAGGCTGTCCAGCCTCCTTCCTCATGGTCCCCCTTTGAAGCTGGTTCATCCTTCAGAACTGAAGCGGATGTGGAAAGAGCAGAGTTAGGCTTGCAGTCAGGGGAGCAGGGCATGGCTCCCCAAGAGTGCAGGGAAATACAGGAAAGTGAGAGGAAGAGTGGGCAGCTGGCTTGAAGCCGGGGAGGCTATGTGGTGACACCTCTTTGCGTGGCTGGTGGCCAGTGACGTGGAACTTAGCAGAAGAAATGGTGCATGCTAATTGTTTCTCAGAAAGGCATCCTTTATGTCAACAAAGTTTCCATTATAAAAGCAGTGTGACATGGGTTGGGGAGAGGGCTCAACAGGGGGAAGAGCTTGCCACTAAGCCTGAAGACCTGAGTTCCATCTCCAGTGCGCACATGGTGGAGGTAGAGAACCCAATCAGGTTGTTCTCTGGCCTCCCCAGGTATGCTCCTGGCATACATGCATGCACACATGCTAAATGTAAATTTAAAATAAAAAATACTGTATTAGTTATCAAAAATGTAAACGTCACAGAAATTGACATAGTAATTTCTATGTAAAACATAGTTATTTCTATAGTAAAAACAA
Organism: Onychomys torridus; assembly: GCF_903995425.1. Lineage (NCBI taxonomy): Eukaryota > Metazoa > Chordata > Mammalia > Rodentia > Cricetidae > Onychomys > Onychomys torridus. The sequence continues at coordinate 75,833,694 of NC_050448.1, read as the reverse complement.
AGAGAGTTTTCTGTTGGCCCTTCTCAGTGTGAGTCCTGAGCTTTGTCAGAGCTCAGCATGAACCCTTTCAGAACTTTCCATGAATACAATATAACATAGCACTGTGTGGTGTAACAATATGACAAATACAAAGTCTCTAGACTGCTGAGCACAACAGTGTACACCTTTGATCCCAGCAATCAGCAGTCAGAGGCAGTCAGATCTCTGACTTAAAGGCCAACCTGGTCTACTGAGTTCCAGGCTAGCCAGGGTTACACAGTGAGAACTTGTCTCATTTTTAAAAAAATTTATATTGATGTGTGTGGGCACCTGCATATCTATGTGCATCATATGAGTACAGATTCCCTCGGAGGCCAGAAGAGGGCATCAGGTTCCCTGGAACTGGAGTTACAGAAAGTGGTGAACCACTGGGTGTACACACTGGGGACCGAATGAGGGTCCTCTGCTACTAACTACTGACAGCTGTCCTGCCCCAAGACTTCCACATCTCATAGGTTTATTTTACTGCACTCTACTTTGACCATTATATGATCTTTCATAGTGTGAATACACTATAATTTTAGTTATTTGTCATTTTTATGATAAAAATGCTTCGACATGCATTCTCAATGAAATAATTTGCAGATTTGTGCAATCTTTTTGGCAGGATTAATTTCTCAGATTGAAATTACTAGGTCAAAAATATTTTTAAGCCAGGCGGTGGTGGCTAATGCCTTTAATCCCAGCACTTGGGAGGCAGAGCCAGGTGGATCTCTGTGAGTTTGAGGCCAGCCTGGTCTACAGAGTGAGTTCCAGGACAGGCACCAAAACTACACAGAGAAACCCTGTCTCTAAAAAAAAAATTTTTTTTTTAAATATTAGTAGAAGTTTCCAAATTCTATCTTCCAAGACCCATTAATTTATATTCTTTCCAGTATTTGTGAAGGACCATATTTATCACCACAATAATGTTGATAATATCAGTTATTATTTTTTATGACTTTGCTATCCTGTAAGATGACATTTTATGGCTAAGGTGTGTGTGTGCATGTGTGTGTGTGTATGTGTGTGTGTGTGTGTGTGTATTTAGTCTCTTCTTATATGTTTGATGTTTCTTCTGTAGGGCTGAGGGGATGGCTCAATAGTAGGACACTTGCCTAACATACATAAGGCCCAGGTTCAATTCATCCTCCCCAACACACACACACACACACACACACACACACACACACACACACACACACACACACCCCACACACAACACACACACACACACACACATACACACACATACACACATACCACACACATACACACACACACACACACATACACGCACACACACCACACACACACACCACACACATACACACACACATACACACACACACACACACACACACACACACACACACAATTTCTTTGATAAATTGAAATTTTTATTTTTTCCTATTTTAAAATGTTTTTGTTAGTGATTGATAGAAACTATGCATTTGACTGGGGATATAGCTCAGTGTCAAGTGCCTGCCGAGCATGGTCAAAGCTCCATCCTCAGCACCCTAAAGGGAGAACAAAAAAATGACGTTTGCATCTTAGATATTAACAATTTTCACATATTGCAAATGTTTTGTCGTGACTTCTCACATTTTCATTAGCCCTTTGCATATGTGTAGTGTATATATATATATATATGCAAATTTTTCTATACTCAAGAATAGAAATTCTTTGTATGGTTTCTGTTAAGTAGTGTTACAGTTGGATTTTTTTCTCAGAATTAATGGTTAATTCAACGGTAATGTATTGTTGTGGATGTTCTAAGTACCTGGAATGGAAAATCATGACTTTGAAGATCTTTTCTCACTAAATTCTAAAGTATCCAAAGCCTGGACATTGTCTCTTGCCCATATGACCTCCCTGGGCGTCTTTTTTAAAACTGGTCCCTGCATCTGACCCTCCCCCAGACACAAACTCTTCTTCCTCTCTTCCAGTTCTATTTGTTCTGCTCATTCCAAGTCCTTAACCTTTTATAGTGTTATCACCCTGGTGACATACTGCTATAGTATGTTAATCACAAGCATACACGCACGCACACTCACACACCTCGAATTTGGTTGTTTACTATTATTTCATAGTCTTAGGGCAAGAGAGATGGCTCAGTGGTTAAGAGAAGTAGCCACTCTTCCAGAGGACCCAGGTTCCATTCCCAGCACCCACATGGCCCCTCACAACCATCTATAACTTTAGTTCCAAGGGATACTGCGCCCTCTTCTGGCCTCTTCAGGCGCTGCACACACGTCTTAGATACTTTTCAATGGCTATGACGAAACATCATGATCAAGGCAACTTATAGAAGAAAAAATTTGTTAGGATCTTATAGTTCCAGAGAGTTGGTATCTGTGACCATCATGGCAAGGAGCGTGGCAGCAGGCAGGCAGGCGTAGTGCCGGAGCCGTAGCTGAGAGCTTGGTTTCCTATCTACAGCAGGAGACACACAGAGAGAACTAACAGTACAGAATGGGCTTTTAAGACCTCTAAGTCCATACCCAGTGATGAGCCTCCAACAAGGTCACACCTCCCTGTAACGGGAAGTTTTCCTGTGTCCTGCCCAATCCACAGCTGCTCAGACCCAAGTAAACACACAGAGGCTTATATTAATTAAAACTGCTTGGCCATTAGCTCAGGCTTACTACTGACAAGCCCTTACACTTAAACTCAGCCCATTTCTGTTAGTCTATATGTCGCCTCATGTTCCGTGGCTTTACCTGCATCCCATTACATGCTGCTCCTTGGGCGACTCACTGGCGTCTCTCCCCACCTTCTTCCTGTCTCTCTCTCTGAAGTTCCCACCTGCCTCTAAGCTGACTTGGCATAGGCCAAATGGCTTTATTTATCCCTCACACACAAATAAAATAAATAAATATTATTTTGTAGTCTATTTTTTAAAAATGTGGTTTGGAACAAATTTTTCTTTACTTAATTATGAATTCCAACAGAGTCATGAAATGTATGCTCAATATAAGATAGGTGGATTGAAAATATAGACGGATTGAAAGCATTTATAGAGGAGGAGCTTGGCTTCTTTTTATTAACCTAACACTTTTTAAAAATATTTATTTTTTTAAGATTTCATTATACTTATCCATGTAGTTGAGTGTTTTGCCTGCGTGTATGTATGTGTGTATGTATGTATGTGGACCACTTGCATGCTTGGTGCCTGTGGAGGCCAGAAGAAGGCATCAGACCCCCTGGAACTGGAGTTACAGAGGTTTGTAAGCTGTCTTGTAGGTGTTTGGGACAAAACTCAGGTTTTCTGCCATTGGTCTTTAACCACTGAGCTGTATCTCCAAGCCTCCCAATATTTGTTTATTTTTATTTTATATGTGTGTTTGTTGACATATATGTATGTGTAACCCCTGTCTGCAATGACCACAGAGGCCAGAAGAGGGTATCAGACCCCACTGGAACTGGAGTTACAGATGGCTGTGAGCCGCCCTGTGAGTAATGGAAATGGCATCTGGGTCCTCTCTGGAAGAGCAGCCAGTGCTCTTAACTGAGGAGCCATCTTCCTAGGCTTCTACATGAACAATTTTAGAATATTAAAAATACTTTCAAGGAGGAGGGGAAAGTCCATCTCCTATCCTTTCCCATGCATACACTTTCTAGCATTTCTCACCAGAGGATACATAGTTGAATTCCGTGCCCTTTTGAGCATTTACCAGTGAGTCTACTTGGTCCTGTTGGAGGCAGCGCAGCTGAGAGGACCCTGTGCTGTATCAGTGAGTTTGAGCCCTTGTTTCCAAAAGAGTAGCTCAGACAACTGACCTCTGGGCTCTTCTTCTTTGCAGTGGGGCACTGAAACCACAGCCTCACAGATTTGTAAAGATTAAAACGGGACGCTGACACACAGCCTCACAGAACACCTGTTTTGAAAAAGAAAGGCAGCACGTGGCTCCTTTGCTGAGGGGCTGTGTGTGTTTTCTTCTCTACCGTGAACGGAGAGTGTGAAAGGCACGTGGTTCAGGTCGCTGGGTGTGGCTTCTGCCAGTCTCACGGCCATCCCGTTAGAAAGAAGAACTCAGAACCACCAGTGGGAAACAAATTCTAAAGATGAGATGTGAATTGCTGGCTAGCTTCCTTCTGCTTTTCAGCATTTCCAGCAAAGGTAAGCCCGTGTGTGGAGCTTCTCTGGGGACCCTGGAAGGAGCGTGAGAACTAAAGAGGGAGATTCTCGGTAGTCCCAAGACCTCAGAAACCATCTTGCTTTTTACAGGCGCAGTCTCCGCGGACAGCAGTATCATCTGGGGTGCCTTGGGTCACGATATCAACTTGACCATCCCTAATATCCAAGTGACTGGTGTTGATGAAGTACGATGGGAGAAGGGGGGAAATCTGGTTGCACAGTTTAAAAGGAAGACGAAACCTTTTTCAAAATCAGAAGCCTTTGAGATCTTAACAGATGGGAGCCTGCAAATAAAAAACCTGACGAGAGATGACCACGGTACCTATGGTGTGATGGTGTATGGTGTGGATGGGAGTAGTAAGCTGCAAAAAGCATTCACCTTGAGGATTCTGGGTAAGTCTTCACTCTCGGGGGTTTTTCATTTTTGCTTGGGTGCTATGTAGCAAGTTGGGGAGCAGTGCTTTCTTGTAACATCCCCATCCAACATCATCTCTGTGGCCCCCAAAGAAGACTCCAGTGTGTGGGGTTGGTCCTCAAGTCTATCTGCCTTTCATTCTCTCTTTGGGGTGGCCGGGAGGCTATATGCAAAGAATCCCAAGTTAAAGCTGGCATTCATCAGAAAGAGGACAGGCTAGCAGAGAAGGAAGGAGGATATCCTCGGTGGCTGATGAAGGAGTAGCCCAGGGAGCAGTGAGTCTCTTGTCTGGAGAGCTAAGATGAAGTCAGGGTGTTCTGAAGGAGTTAGAGGGCAGGAAAGTCCTGGAGATGCTGAGCTGAAGGACCAGCATTTTTTCTCTTTAGTCTTCTCAACAACCTCACAGTAAAGGTGGACGGTGATTTTACTGATACTTGAACTAAACTGGGCGGCTTCGCCTCTGCATGTACTGAGGGGCCAGGATACTGAAGGTGGACGTGGGAAGACTAGTTAGAAAGCCTCTACTGCAATCCAAGGGAGACCAAGCAGAATGGTGGGTGGTCTTAACCTTGGTAACACCCAAGAACCATCAAGAGCTGGGTGGTGGTGGCGGCACAGGCCAGGTGCTCAGGAGGCAGGGGCCAGGTGGATCTCTGTAAGTTTGAGGCCAGCCTGGTCTACAGAGTGAATTCCAGGACAGCCAGGGCTGTTACACAGAGAAACCTTGTCTTGAAAAACCAACCAACCAACCAACAAGAGAGCTAGCTGTAAGTAAGACTCCACCAGCATGGAGTCTGTGCACCGGTGAGGTCTATAGTTTTCCAAGTCCTTCTAGTAAGCACTTGTCATTGGCAGCCACTTGGCTTGGTCTAAAGGGTGACTGGAGATGAGAAGGGAGGTAAATACGTGGGCTGTGGGCGCGGGGAGAAAATCAAGGGAGCTTGGGTGGTGAGAAGGAAGAGAAAGAAGCCCCGAATGTCACTGATGTTGAAATCCCCGGGACAGGTGGCAGCTCACACTATCAAGTGAGGCGAGGGAGCCTGCCCTTTGCCTGCAGAAGAAGTTGAGAATGCCTGCATGCCACGGGTCAGCCATGCATGGAGCACACATACATTCTGAGCTTCACATGGGAGATGTCACCAGAGAAAGGGCTCCCCTCATCCTACCAGGGGGGTGCCCCTCCCACCCCGCAGTCAGCGCCTGGGCCTAGCACGAGCCTCATCTCGAACCTGTCAGCTCCTCTATGCACGACTCCCTTCTGGACCCTAATCCTGCAACCTTGTCTAGAGAGAACTTTATGGAACTGGGGTGGGAATGAGAATGGCCACCCATCATGGGCACTGAGAATGACCGGAGTCATGAGTGCAGGCCATGGGACTCTAGGGTCCTGTTGTGATATTGAGCCATATTGAGCCTTGTACAGAATCCTATGCATGTGCTCTCACACTGTCCCCCTTATTTGGGGGTGATAATGGCTACTGGGGAGAAGTCAGGAACTTGTTAAGCTGGGTTCTTTAAAGCACCCGGTCATCTTGAGAACTTATAATAACAAGCTTCCATCCATCTATGAGGAAGCACCTGCTCAGAGATGACTTGGCCAGGTTCTCACTGTTAGAAAGGAGCAAAGTCAGGATGCCAATCTGGGGCTTCCTTGACAAGGAGGGTGACATTCTCTCCCCAAAAAGCTCATCCACTGCTGAATGATTCACATACCACACAGTTTGCCCATTTACCGTGCACAGTTCAACAGCTTTCTGCATAGTCACGGAGTTATGTGGTTATCACCATGAGCAACCTTTTCTTTACCCCAAAAGGAAGCCCAGACCCCTTAGACTAAAAACGGTGACTTCATTGTATGCAAATGCCAATGCCACACAGAATCTTGACTCAACATGAGGTCCTGTCATCATTAGGTGTCACACAGGACTGGAAATTCTTCTTGGCCCCGACCCTGATTACCCACTGCAGGTTCTGTATCACTTCTTTAATGTGTTTAGGATTAGAGGTTTTTAGGATTTGGAGCCTCTTGAAGATTTTGAAGTATTTGTAGCTATATGTATGTGGTGTCTTGGAGATAGGACTCAAGTGTAAACATGACATTCATCTATGCTTATATGTATGCTTCCAATGTCGTGTTCAAGGTAATTTAACACAGTATTTTAAATAGAATTGTGCAGGAAACAAGGTCCCATGATGTGGGTCTTTCCACCTGTGGGATTGCACTGTGGCTCAAAAAGTTTTGAATTGGAAAATTTTAGGTTTTCTATTAGGGGTGCTCACGAGGCCTGTGATATTCAGTGAGGGCTGTGAAGATGTTCTGGAATCTTGGGCCACCAGACCTGTCTTTTTAGTGCTGAGGGTTCCCTCCGCTTGGTTTCTCTATGCCCCTAGACTCTACCTTCCCACTGGCTGCAGGGACAGTGCAGGGCCCCCAGACACCAGTGGTGAAGGAGAGGATCCTAGGAGCCCAAGAATAAGAAGCCACTTCTAGCTGGGTGGTTATGGAAGACAATCCCAGCATTCTGGAGGCAGAGGCAGGCAGATTTCTGTGAGTTCAAGACCAGTCTGGTTTACAGAGTGAGTTTCAGGACAGCCAAGGCTACACAAAGAAACCCTATGTTGAAAAACAGCAGCAGCAACAACAACCAAAACCAAAAACAACAACCAAAACAAACAACAACCAAAAAGAAGCCATATCTAGGAAGAGCCTTCAGCCACTTTCAGAAAGCTGTTTTATAGGGAGATTATCTTCAAATAAGGTTGCTCGTCACTGTGTTTGTCTGCGTGAAAGACGAGTGTGCATTTAAAAGCTAAAGCTTTAGCAGCTTAATTAGGAGCAGCAGTTACAAAGATGGAGGAGATGTACATTCACTGATGCCCATGAAAAGGGAACGTAATGATACAATCTCATAGTAAAGGATAGAAGGCAGGTTAAAGAAGTCACGTGATTCAGGGGCTGGGGGCATAGTGCAGTGATAGAGTGCTTGCCTAAATGCCCAAGGCCCTGGGTTCAACCCTCAACACTGTTCCCTGCCCCCAGGCACATAACCCAATTTTAATTTAAGATATTATATTATGGATTTATATATAAAAATATCTGATGAAGACATAAATCAAAATGTTAATGACCACAAGTAGCAGAATTGCAAGTAATCTTCAGTTGCTTTACAGCCTTTTTTAACTTGGTCAGTGTCTTGAGATGATTGGATGTTCCTAGGAGAACTTTTTTTCATTCTAGAAAGATAGGCAGCCAGCCCCTGCGAGGCAGCCCTGAAACTATACACTGCTCTGCTGGATGCTGATGACTGCATCGTTTCTTTATTCTGAGATACACAGAGTCTCAGGATGGGAAGGAGACTGCTTTTCTGCATGCTTGTATGTTGGGACGGAAATGGAATTAAACTGGGGAGGCCCATGGGGAAGACACTGTGGTCTGAAAGTTAGAGAGAGGAAATCGGAAAAATTCACCGTTGGCCCATGTAACAATGGAGACCAGTGAGAGGGTGACAAGATGGCTGGTCTGGGAAAACAGAGTAAGGCATGAAGAAAAGAGACGTGGTCTTCAGGGAGAGAGTGGGGAGTGGGGTACTGGGTCTGACCTCACTAACACCAAAGCCAGGGCATTCTCCCCGGGATGTAGCCTTTAAATAGAATTGTGTCAAACAGGAGGGGCAAGGAGTCTGCATTGTGTATGTGAGAACCACCTCTGGAGACATGTCCAGGGCTTGGCCACAGGTTGTTTGGTTTGAGACAGGCATGGAATATTTTTTTTCTGTTTCTTAAAGTTGAGGCTCCACAGGGCCAGAGACTAATTCAGCACCTTTGGGCCAGGAATGGCCGCAGCCTCCTTGGTGCTCAGATGATGCCATTCTTCTTGTGAGCTTTGGCTTCTTCAACACCCCCATGCTGGCCTGGCCCTCTGCTCCCAGGATGCTGTGGGGCAGTGAGTAGCTAAGGCTATGAGCCTCTCACATAGCCATTCCTCCAAGATGGGGCTCCTGGTTGACCTTACCTATACCCCTGGACTTGGAAATCCTTTGCAGGGTTCTTCTTCTAGCCTTCCATATTTTTAAAATTAATTTTATTTGTGTGTGTGTGTGTGTGTGTGTGTGTGTGTGTGTGTGTGTCCACCACATGTGTGCAGGTGCCCACAGAGGCCAGAGGAGGGGTCAGATCTCCAAAGCTAGGTGATGATCAGCTGCCCATCGTGGATTCTGGGAACCCAATTCAGGTCCTCTGGAAGAGCAGCAAGTGCTCTTAACCACTGAGCCATCTCTGCAGATCCTGACTTGTCATATTTAATGGATACCCTAACGCTAAGCCTTGAAGGTCAGTCGGAGAGCTTTGGACATGTCACCTGTAAAAGGGGAGAAAAACATGAGCCTTGCTGTCCGAACCAAGTGAGGTCATGCACGTGAAAGCAGTGAACAAACAGACAAGCACAAACAGTAGATGAGCGTCGGTTGTGGCGCCTTTTCAACTCATATCCTGTGTCTCTGAACTTTACCAGAAGTTCAAGATGTTCTATGTCAATTAAATAAAGTCATTTTCAAAAGCATTTCAATATAATGTAGCTTGGTTGGTAGAATGCTTGACTAACACACAGGAGAACCTGGGTCTGATTCACACAAAAGCTGTCATGTTGGCACATGTCCATAATCCCAGCACTCACAGGAGGAGGGTCAGAAGTTCAAGGGCACCCTTGGCTACCTCAGGAGTTGGAGACAAGCCTGAGATACGCTAAGATGCTGTCTCACAATCAAACAAACAAACATAAACAAAACTAGGACTTTTGAATTTCCCTGGTCCCAAACGAATTCAATGTTAATAGGTATTATAAAAACATGGCCATTATACGTGGGAGCATAGTTCTGTACCCCAGCTTTCAGGAGGCAGAGGCTGAAGGAAGAAGATTTCTAAGCCAGACAGTCTACAGTGTGAGATCTGGTCTTTAAAAAGAGAAAAAAAAAAGTATCTGAAAACTGCCTAATAAAAATGGGATCTTTCTTCTAGAGAGGGTCTCAAAGCCAGCCATCTCCTGGCAGTGTAGCAATACAACCCTGACCTGTGAGGTCAAAGAAGGAACGGACCTTGAACTAAAGCTGTATCGAGGGAAGAAACTTCTCACCAGTGGACGTCAGAAGATCATAGGTCACAAATGGACCTCCCTGAGTGGGCCATTCAAGTGCAGTGCAAAAAACAAGGTCAGCGAGGAATCCATCACAGCTTCGGTCAGCTGTTCAGGTATGGTGGGAGCAGAGGTCAGGGCGGCCCAGGTGCACAGGGGTAGCCTGCTAGGCCTAGGGCGCTGTGACAGGTGACACCTTGGCTGCACAGTGATTGGGGCGGGAGGCCAGCGTGGTTCAGGGTGGGAGGTGAAAGGGCACCTATTTCTCCTGGAAATCTTTTTTTTGGGGGGTGGGCTGCTGGCCACCCATTTTGGCAGTCCATCCACAGGTGTGACCTGACTTGGGGCAGGCAAGGGGCCTCCCCTGGAAGAAGGCATCATGGGGTTGAAGGGGGAGACTCTTGCTGGAGGAAATCTGACTTGTGTGAGGTGCCTCTGCTGGCTGGTGACTGGGATTCTGACGTCTCCTCTTTAAAGTTTACTTTTCGGAAGGGCTCGAGCTCAGCATCGGTTGCGAGGAGCAAGGTCTCTGAATGCCTGGGAGGGGAGAGCAGTAAAGGGGAACAGAGAGGCACACCCTTCCTGCCACCCCGAGAACGACTCTGTACTGCAGTGCCTGTAGCCAGCCCTCAACTCCAAAGGCCTGAGTGATCTCCAGAACCCGGGCTTGCCACAGCTCCCAGAAAGAATTTGTTCTCGTGTTTTCGGTTGCTTTGCTTTCGGGGAGAGTCTTGCTGTGTAGCCTCAGCTGGCTTCCGACTTGCAGCAATCCTCCTGCCTCAGCCTCCCACTGGGATTACAGGGGTACCTAATTGTGCCCAGCCCCCTAGTATGTACTAGCCACAGTCTGGAAGCCAAGGTCTAGACGCCAAGTTTCAGTTGATCCGAATTCAGTTGGTACGACCCTAACAGAGCACCCGCCCCTCTGCGGCCTTCCAGCTCATGGTCCACAGAGAGAAGCATCCTGGGAATCAGAGCATTGGAGAAGTCTTGGGACCCACTCCCTGGGTCACTCACATGGGCCTTTGAACTACCTCACAATATGGCGGCTCGGTGGTCAGAACAACCTGGGAGCAAGAATCAGTGTCCCAGAGAGCAGTGGCAGCCTTTGCAATGGAATCTCAGGAGGGATGTCCCATCACTTCTGTGTGTCACTTACTGCCACAAGTGTGGTTCACACTGGTCTCACTTCACCAGCAGTGACACATCCGGAGGTGGGGGTCACCGAAGGCACTGAGTCTGCCAGGCACAGACTCAGATGGCATTTCCTCACTCCTAGGTTCATGGGCAGTCTCTCTCTTCCACATCTCTGCCCCCACCCGCCACTTCCCTATCACAAGGGCAGGGGGGCAGGGTGAGCTGCCTCTCCCTGACTCCAAAACTTTTTCCTTTTCCTCGAGGCCCTGCTGTTAGAGACAAGGGACTTAAGTTAGTAAACCAACAAAAACCAGTTCCATTTATTGATCCTAAAAAAATTATTCATTGTTTATATGAAATTCAAATTTAACTGGCTGTCTTGTGTTTTATCTGGCAACCTCATGCTTCATATTTATTGAAACTAGTTCCCCTCAGAATAAAAAAAAAAAAAATAAGTGTTTATCAATGAGGGAGAGTACTGGAAGAAGAGGATGCAAGGTTTTGGGGTGGGGGACCATGCAGATCCCTTAATCTGTGGTTCAGAGCAGAAGCTGAAGCTGGCCTAGGAAATGGCCACCAAGGAGAAAGAGGAGTATTATGGGAGTATGGGGATGCCCCTGAAAATCCTGAAGGGGATTTGAATATTCCTCCCATTCTAAAGGCAGACAGACAGGAGGCTGTGAGTGTGTACTTAAATTCCTAAGAGGAAGAAGCAGCCTGACCCAGACTAGTGCTCCCTCACATAAACATAGGCACAGGGTCTCCAAGAGGAAGTGTGGGAGGGAAGGATAGTTGGAAGGAGACAATGAGGGAGATATGACAACCCTAGCTACTGATGTCCCCACCAGGAACACTACCAGACACCCATAGTTGCCCTGGGTAAACTTGAGACCAGGTTGGAAGGCATGTCTGCCTTTCAAGAGTGTCCGGGTAAGGGGTGGACATCCTGCCTGAGAACCCAAAGTGGGGATTGCTGGAGATTCTCCTTGGGCAGAATGCCCTGCCCACTCTGTTCACACCTGGGAACCCGTCAGCCACAGAGACTGACTCTGGCATCCCAGGTCCTTGGCAAGCCAACAGGGCCTGAAGGTCCCTGCATCCAGCCTTGAAGAAGCCCCAAGGATGCTGAGGGATGCCTCTGCACAGGCAGTGTCCAGAGAGGTTCTCAGCTGGCAGGCAAGGACTGGGTGAGGCCGAGTGGAGGAGGGGATGTGAGACTGGGTGAGGCCGAGAGTGGAGGAGGGGATGTGACCGGCACCAACAGTACCAACAACACGGGTTGAAACTCTGCCCTGCTTGGTTGGCCTCCAGCTTGCCGGGCCTCATCCCTGGTTGCTAGCATTTGCTTCTCGGGGGCTGGCTGGAGCCTTGCTTCTGTGAGGCTGGGCTCAGGTCCGGGCTCATCCTCCCCACAGGGCAGGCCGCTGGCTGCCGGCTCCAGCTGCTCGCTCTCTCTAACTGCTATTGACTCACAAAGGCCAGATGGCTTAGCCCCCTCCTGGGAAACGGGTACCAGACACACCAGGGCAGAGTAGAGCAAGAGGAAGCCCTCACATCTAGGTGTTGTTTTACAGTTTACAAAGCACTTTCCATCCATTATCTGATCTGACTTCCGACAGCTATTCTGTGATGTAAGCCACATTGTTTCCATTTTACAAAGAAGGAAAACAGACTCGGAGAGGTGGAGCATCTTATCAAAGGTCACATAGCTCTTACCTGGAAGAGCTAAAACTAAACCCATTGCCCTTAACAACCATGACACTGTTTCCTTCTCTGTTCTTCTTCACTGTTCTGATGGGTGAAGGGATCAGAGCCATATACACACCACGGCTAACCACTGAGGATCTAGGTCACTTTCCTGGGCCCAGGGAGAGTCTGGGAGGAGGAAACGCTGAACACTGAGACTGGGGGATGCTTGACTTGGGGAAAGGTCTTGTGAGGCCTCAGGCATCTCATGGATGCTCTCCTCAGTGGGGGATGGGTGAGGTGGGCAGGTTCCTCAGCCCTTGCAGATTGGTAGAGTATTCCAGGTCCCAGAAGCTCTACCTCCGTGAGGTGGAAAGTCCCGTGGGACTCTCTTTTGTTTGATGTAGGAAGCTGGGGCAACGAATGGGTCGCTCTGCCCAAGACTCTCTCCCTTAGCCACCTTCTTTTCTTGCAGAGAAAGGTCTGCATTTCTATCTCATCGTGGGGGCTGGCGCAGGAGGCCTTCTCTTGGTGCTCCTTGGAGCACTGTCTATTTTCTGTATCTGCAAGAGGAAAAAGCAGAACAGGAGAAGAAAAGGTAAGCAGCCCCACTTCTACAGCAAAATCCCCGTGGGAGCATCTCTCCTTGAATCTGTGAAGGGCAGAAAGACATGGGGGGAGTGGGAATGGCCAGGCTGGGACCAGAGGTTACAGCTGGCTCTGTCGAGTGCTCAGGTTGATTTCTGAAGGACAGTCCTCAGGGGTAACAACAAAGGACCTTTGAGAATCTGCAGCCAGGCTGTTTACCTCCCCAGGATCCACCAGGTGAGGCTGCCTTGGTGAAAGGCTAGTGTGGAGATCCCTGACCGGTCCATGCGTTTCCATTAGGATAGAGAGATTCCCACCCAAACCCCATGACTATGAACAAATATCTTGGCCTTGGATGGTGTTCAGGGCTCAACTCTTGGAATATGGGTAAAACTATCTCTAGTTACGAAGCACTCCAAGGGTGGGTCAGTGTAGAGTAAACTCGTTCAGCGTGTGTGAGGAGCTGAGTTTTATTCTCAGCACTGAAAGAAAATAGAAAGTCAAAGTCAGGGTGATGACCCTTCAGGGGGGATGCTTTCAGGATGGAATATGGTTCCCTTGATGCAGACCTGTCCTGCATCTACAAAGCAGGAATTGGTTCTGCTGATCCTACGCAGGGGGCTGACCACCCATGGGACAATGTGTCAGGGACTGTGTCTAGCTGTCACTGCAGATGTTGAGTTAATGGCTACCCACTACAGGGTAGCTTTAGTTGGACATGCTAGTGGATGGGCAGGTCCCTGGGGTTCTGGGAACTCTGTTTCACACAGAGTTGGGTCCCATCTCTGCTGGTCTCTACCTAGGCTAGTTACAGCAATGCTCACAGTCCGTGACTTCCAGTACAGCCTATGGGCAGGATCTGCCCACCCTTCACAGTGGTGGCTCCTTCTTCACACCTCATTTCTCACTGTTGCTCTCGTCCTCCTTTGAGGCCAACGCTCTCATGTGTCACCTTGCACACCACTTCCCCAGCCTGGGCTCGGGTCCGTACATCTATCTCTCTTCACTCCACACTTTTCATGTTTTATATCATTCCTGGGCTCTCCATCTAACCCACCTTAGTGGCTTCCTTATCTCTGCTCATACTGTCTCCACCCTTCCCTACAAGACCCATTCTCACCGCCCTCAGACACATTCCTCCAAGGTGGACATCAGGTGTCACCCAAGACAAGGCCACCTCTGCCACCCCCAGACTGGGAAGAGCAACATGGCAATGGCTCACATGCATAAAGTGGCTTGTTCCAGGAGCTCAGTTCAGCGTTTCAGATTCACTGCCAGCCATGGCCCTCTTCCTAGTCTTAAAGGTAGACATTGACACAGATGAACGAGCAGGTTAGTTTGGCACCTCAGACCCAGCACCCTGTAGGCTGAAGCATGACTAGGCTGGGGCAAGAAACCCAGCCCTTGAGTTCTAGGACAATCTTATCTTGTTCTTACATAACCCATCTTTAAGTTTGACTCCCCTGGGCCTGGTTTTCCTCACCCACATCCATGACCTGAGCTGAGTGACCAAGAGACAGTCTTGAAAGTAAGGAAGAGAACATGACAGGTCCCCAGAGGAGCAGATGTTTATGCAGTGGTAGATCTTGCTGGAGAGGCTGTACTGGGGCCCTGTGGTCTTGCTCTTAATAGGTGTGTGGCATAGACAGTACCAATTGTATAGCTTTCATAAAGCCAGATTGCCTGCGCACCTCAGTGTAAGGGCTCAGCATCCGGCCGTACCTCTCACCCTCCCACTTCTCACGTGGTTCTTTGCACCTTCTGGTGGTCCCTCACCTTGGTGGAGGCTGACAATGGCTCTGTCACTCACCGAGGACAGTGTTACTGTCTGGGTCCTTACTGCAGCTTAGCAGTGGGCCTAACGCATAGAGCGCGTGGAGCGAGCACAGAATGAACAATATGCCTCCAAGCAGAAGAACCAGCCACCTGAACTTGCCTCCACAGATGAAGGGTCACCTGCTCATCTATATCTAGGGTCAAAGTCTTACTGACAGCCTCCCAAACATGACCACAGTCACTTTAGGGGCATCGAAGATGGCATAAAGGACATGTTCTGTCATTTGGGTGCCTTTTTATGTATGTGCCTAGAGCATGCAGGTCACTCGGATGTCAAAACTGCCTTGCTGACTTTGAGCCTTTGCACTTATGATGCATTTGCAGTAGCCAGGGGTGTCACCTTGGGTCAATATGGTCAGCCACAGGTGATGCCAAGACACGCTTCTCAAGTCGCATGTCTTTGTAAGGATTCAAGCAATCATTCATTTACCTCACGGGGAAGCTCCCCTGACCCCTTGAGGATGGCCTTGAACATAGGGACTGGAATGTCAAGAATGTGGTCTAAAGGAGCCCAGCAGTGCCCTCTAGGCCTTAGGCAGCTGAGTGTTCCCACAGAGTTACAATGTGGTTTAAAAAACAGTGTAAGAAGATCTACACAGTCTCAGGCATGTCTTCCTGGACGGAAGCCACACAAAACAGAAAATCTCCAAAAGTGTGAGGAGAAGAACCATCTTTCCCACCAAAGCTCAAGTGGATGGATGGGTTTTGCTTATGAATTTCAGAGGGCATAGTCCATTTCTAAAGACTAGAGTGCCCCCTTGGAGGGTGCTCAATTTCTTTCCAGAGTGTAGGCTGTATGACAACCAAATTGAGCAAAAGGCAGATGTACCCTAGAGACCTTGCAGAAGAAATATAGTCACTATGTCCTTCATGGCCATTCAGACCTGTTAGAGTGGGCTCCAGCCAAGCGGCTTGTTGCTTAGCAATCTTGCTGAGTAACTTTAGGCAGCACTGGGCTAGTACTCCCAGATCAGGTACTCACTCTACACTTTGTGCCTTAGGCACAAAGCTCAGACCTGACTGTCCTCTTCCCTCATATTTCTGAGTTTGAAGAGGCTCATGCTCTCTGTGACTGGGGCAGCATTTCTCTCTCTCCTGAAACTCCCAGAACTGGCAGAGGGTGAGAGTAACTTCCTTTCCTCCTCACATCTCCTGAAGCATCTGGTTTGATGCTTATCACATAAGACATGTTCAAGGGTTGTGTTGTGGGGCGGGGAGGTGGCTTAGTCGCTGAAGTGCTTACTTTGTGAGCATGAGGACCAACGTTCAATCTTAGAGAACTCATATTAAAAAGGCAAGGTGGTGTCTAGTTCTGGGAGCAGATGGGGGTGGATCCCTGCGGCTCTCTGCCTAGCCAGCCTAGCCTCCTTGATAAATTGTAGGCCAGAGAGAGAGAGAGAGAGAGAGAGAGAGAGAGAGAGAGAGAGAGAGACAGAGACAGAGACAGAGACAGAAAGAGGGAGGGAGGGAGAGAGAGAGAGGGAGAGATAGAGAGAGAGGGAGAGAGATAGAGAGAGAGACAGAGAGAGAAACACAGGGAGAAACACAGAGAGTGGAGAGAGAGAGACAGAGACAGAAACAAAGAGAGACGGACAGAGAGACAGAGACAGCGAGAGAGACAGATAGATAGGGAGACAGACAGAAAAAGACAGAGACAGAGATAGAGAGACAGTCAGAGACGCACAGACAGACACACACATATATATATATACACACAGAGAGAAAGAGAGACACAAATACAGAGAAAGAAAGACCTTATCTCAAAAACAAGAAAGGTGACCAGTGCCTGAGGAATGGCATCAGAGGTTATCCCTTGGCACACACCTGCATACATATGTACACACACACACACACACACACACACACACACACACACGCATTACATTGGATTGCTCATATATTGCCATTGTCTTGCCATTACAGAAGAAGAGCTGGAGATAAAAGCCCCCCGAATGAGCACCGTGGAAAGGGGGCCGAAGCTGCACTCAACCCCAGCCGCAGCATCTCAGAATCCAGTGGCTTCCCAAGCTCCTCCTCCTCCTGGCCATCATCTCCAGACACCTGGCCATCGTCCCTTGCCTCCAAGCCACCGTACCCGTGAGCACCAGCAGAAGAAGAGACCTCCTCCATCAGGCACACAGGCTCACCAACAGAAAGGCCCTCCCTTGCCCAGACCTCGGGTTCAACCAAAACCTCCCTGTAGGGGTGGAGAAGATGCTCCATTGCCGCCCCCTAATTAAAAAGGCAGACGCTGTTCTTTCCTGTAAAAAGCTGTGTGTGTGTCTCTCTGCCCAGTGCACAGGCGCACTCTCCCATTGTTTTATACATCTAGGACCCAGATGCCTCCCAAGACTTGAGGGCACAGTCAAAGCAGTATCTTTAACTCAGTCATGCAGCCATGTGGTCTAGCCTCGGAATCTGTGACCTCTTCTTAGATCTGTCACATCAGAAACAGAGAGACAATAAAGATGTGTATGTGTGGAAGGATGCTGAGGGAGCAGCATAAAGGCCTTACCTTCCTCTCTGGTTCTGGGCCCATGTGAGCCACCACATGGCCACTGGCTTGTGTCCTACAGGCAGAGTCTCGTGAGCTCCCTAGGTACCCTGATGGACACCGGCCACTTCCCTTGAGGGGCATAATATGAAAATTTGATTTGCTACGGTGCCTGCTTGTTTTAGACAGGAAACCAGGGTTCAGGAGAGGAAGCTGCAGAGTGGGAAAGAGGCTAGCTGGCTGGGGTGGCAAAGACATCAAATCCGATCTACTCAGGTCACTGGAGGCATGTGGATGCCCATCTGAATGACCAGAATTGACCCTACATGTCAGCTGCAAAGGGGGCCCAGCATCCCATGTAGACCCCTTTGTGTATACATTTCAACAACACGTGCCCATGGAGTCTCACTTTTTTGGTCATTCAAATGGGGCCACAATGACCTGTGGCATTATAGTGAAAAGAGGGGGTGAGTGGGTGGGATGTCTATGGATACTGGAGACATCAGGATGCCTAAGGGCAGACATCAGGATGCCTCTGGGTCTATTCCTGAGTGCTGCAGGTGTCCCTGGTGATCAGGGCAGACCAGTTAATGGCAGACGCCCCTTTGGAGAATCATGGAGAAAAGCATTCAGTTAAAACTGGAAACCGATCTGCTAGAGGCACCTGCTTTGCAACATAGGTGGCATGCGTGTAGCCCAGTCTGCCCCCTTCTCCTTGACGTCTTAGGCCTGGTAAGCCTGGGTAAGCACTGGCAGGAAGCTCTGAGGGTAAACCACAAAGACTGAGTATACTTAGGACTTCCTGCAAGGGCTCAGTTGCATTTTCCTTTGAATCTGGGCGTCTATTGTTTAGAACCCAGTAAATGACTAGGGCAAAGACAAATTAAGTCCAGTGCCCAGGTAACGTCAAACAGTTTCAGCTACAAAACAGTCATCCCAGGATCTACCCAGGAGGAGAGGAGAGGAGAGGAGAGGAGAGGGTCTTTGACCTAAGGCTTTCTCTTCATCATCTCTGTCCCAAGCTATGGACTCCGAGTCCATTGGCCATCCTGATACAACAGCTTCTAACTCCATCCATCAGAAAGCCTTCCTTCTGTTCCATATCCCTGCCCTGTCTTTCTTCTGCCGTCCTGTAGTATTATGTGTGACACAGGAGACATCTAACATGCAACTGTTTGGTCCCTTGCTGACCATCATCCATTTAGTCTTTTGATGGTCATTGAACTCTACTGGGAATCTGTGCTGGTGTCTGTGTGAGACACCAGAAGCCATGACATCTGTGTATCCAGGCAGCTCAAGGGGCAGGGTGGGTAGTGGACCCACGCCAACACACACGGAGCGTGGGGTGGCAAATTCAGGTCAGAGGCAAGCAAGGGAGCTCAAGAAAGGACTTTGATTGAGGATTGGGTCATTAAACAGGGATGGCACAAGATTCTTCAGGAGAAGGTGCCATGTGAGTTGAGCTGTAACAGGTTAGGATAACTAAGCCATTAAGAGATCGGACACAGAGGTGCAGAATTACCCAGGAAGGGAACAGCTATTGCTTTACCCAAGTGCTATATTCATTTCCAACTGTCATGTTTTGCCACATGGAAAGATTGTATGAGTTTTTCCTGGGGACGTGTGAATGTCTGCTCACTGCAGACAGGGCCACAGCAACAGACGATGGTACAACCCCATCAAAGTCTAACTTGACAAACCAGCAAGCTTATTGAGTCTACTTACAGCATGGGTGAAGGATTGCATGGGTGAAGGATTGCTTATAGGAACGTGAGTGACGCCAAAGAAGCTACATTCCTAAAAAGCCTCACCCTAACACAGATGAGGACTTCTCCACTTCCAAACTTCCACATTATATTTCTGGAGACTCGGAGCTTGGCAGAACTATAACAACTGGGAGGGTGGCGTGGGAGGGTATGACTGAGATCTCAGGCAAGAGTCCAGGGACTCTCTCCATTCTCTCTTCTGTAAGGGGAGGTCAATCAACAGCGATGAAAACAGCCTGTATTGTTTTGGGGTCCTCCCTGGCCAACAGCTTGTAGGGAGGTCGCTCATCCCTGACCTTGGAGTTTTTCCATTAGTCATCTATGCCTTTTGGGAGCATTTTTTCACCCACACAGGGTACCTTTTGCCCCTTTTCTAACCATTGCTCAACATCGACAGGCACAGGGTGTTGTGGGATTTTCTCAGTCACTTTAATAAGTGTCAGCTATGCCTACTTCAACCATAAAGCTCCTAAGAATGCCACAGCTAGGCCAGGCCTCTGTATCTTTGTGAACTTGTTTTCCAGCCTTGCCCCCTTGGAGCACCTGCACCTCTTTCAGATGATTTTCCAAGTCTGTAAAACACTGAGAAGTTGACATCATAACATCTATGTAGTGAAGCATCTTTAGATAGGGTCACAGGATCTCTGAAGACTACCACCATCCATCCCAACAAGTGCCAGCAGCTAAGGAGATGGCAAAGAACGAGGTTGGTGAGGTTCAACCCAGCATGAAAAGACTCCATTGCCTGTCTTAAAAGACCATTGTCGAGTACAGTGGCATGGCTGGGAGGCACTATCCCATGTAGTTCTCCACAATTTCTGTGAGTAATTAAGCTTCTTCATTCTGGCGAATGTCCATGGGGATCTCCACACATCTGTTCCATTGCCATGGCCACCTTACGGCCAGAGCAATCTGGCTCCAACATATCTAACTCGTATTCCCCCCAGTGAGTTCTGGTCCCTCAGCTTTAAGAAATGGGATACCAACACCTCCACCTCACCTTCTCCTTTATCCAATTTGCCCAGCGAACCAGAGGCTAGGTCAGAACAGCATCTGCACCCCTTTTGTAATTCATCCCTTACACGGCCAAAGACCCTGGGTGCACAGCTCAGCCTGCATTGTGCTCTTGTTTCCCATAGCAGACAATGCAACTTCTGGGAGTCTCCATAGGATCTTTCTTCATGGATACCATTGTAAGAGACTGTAGCATGTTCTCTGGTTTATCAACCATTCTCGGGATATCCCCGTTCTTCTTGGGCTGGCCAAATTTATCAAGGAGACACACTCTCTGTGGTGATTTGAATGGAGATGGCCCTCATAGGTTCATTTATTTTCATGCTTACTCCCAAGTTGGTGAATTTAGAAGGATTAGGTGTTGTGAAATATTATTTTAACGAGGCAAAGATGTATTCCATTTGTTTATGCTGCAGAGTATTACTTTAACTGTGTGAAGGTGTGTTGCATTGGTTTATGCTGCCTTTGTTAACAATGTAAAGATGTGTTACATTTGTCTTTGCTGCAGTTGTTTAATTATGGAAAGATGTGTTGCATTAGCTTCATCTTGCCTGCCTAAGGCACCTGATTGGTCTAATAAAGAGCTGTCTGGCCAATAGCTAGGCAAAGAAGGAATAGACAGGGCTGGTGGGCAGAGAGAAAATAAGTAGGAGGAGAAATCTAGGCTTGAGAAAGAGGAAGGAGACAAGAACATATATAAATATTTCTATTTATACTTTGCCATGTGGCGGTAACTTATTAGCATGGCATGTTCCTCTGTGTCTGGCTGGCAACTCCTGACTCTGCCCTTCCTCTTCCCAGCATTCTTAGTTTGGTTCCCCCACCTATACTTCCTACCTGTATACTGGCCAATCAGCATTTTATTAAACCAATTCTAGTGACAAATTTTTACAGTGTATGAGAGGATTATTCCACAGCAGAGCTAAGAGAAAGCCAAGCATTCCTAACTAATAAGAAGTCATGATTTGGGAGCTGGTTGGTGGCCCAAAGAAAAAAGTTGCTACAATTAGGAGGTGTGGCCTTGTTGGAGAAGGTATGTCCTGGGGGCGGGCTTTGAGGTTTCAAAAGCCTGCACTGGGCCCAGTCTCTCTCTCTCTCTCTCTCTCTCTCTCTCTCTCTCTCTCTCTCCCTCCCTCCCTCTCTCCCTCTCTCCCTCTCTCCCCCTCTCCCTCCCTCCCTCCCTCTCCCTCTCTCTCTCTCTCTTTCTTCTTCTTCTTCTTCTTCTTCTTCTTCTTCTTCTTCTTCTTCTTCCTCTCTTCTTCTTCTTCTTCTTCTTCTTCTTCTTCTTCTTCTTCTTCTTCTTCTTCTTCTTCTTCTTCTTCTCTCTCTCTCTCTCTCTCTCTCTCTCTCTCTCTCTCTCTCTCCTCTCTCTCTCCCTCTTCCTCTCCCTCTCCCTCTCCCTCTCCCTGATACCTGAGTGAGGATCAGGGTGTTAAAGCTCCTGGCGACTTCTCCAGCCCCATGCCCAGCGGTGTGCTGCGATGCTTCACACCATGATGATAAGAGAGTAAGTTTCAGAAACCGTAATCAAGTCCCCAGTGAAACTCTTTCCTTTATAAAAGTTGCCTTGGTGGTGGTGTCTCTTCACAGCAATAGAAGAACATTAACTCAGACACCACCCCATAAAAACGAGAGGACAACCTCACCAGTCCTCTCCCTCTACTCTGTGTCCCCAGGGTTCTCCATGTTCCCTGGACTGTGGTTACTCACTGATGTGTTTACCCCCTCACTGTACATGCTGTTCCTACTCGTGTGTGGTTCCCTCTCCTGCACCCTTTATACCTGTGGCTTGATACTGAATGACAGCTATAATTGGTCCAGTCACTGGAAAAGGGCACAGTCTGTTGTAAATTGATAAGTAAGTGCTCCCTAAGGTAACATTTAGACTGCTCAGAGTTGGCTCCACCTGAGTCAGTCCCCTAACATTCATCACATGGAGAGAAGGACAAAATTCTCTATTAGAGGCATTAAAAAGCTCAGGAATATATCTATGAGACCACCTCACAAAGTCTAGACTGAGCCACCAGCCTGGCATCACTTTCTGCCCTGTAAGCAGGATGACCCTGATAATACATCTGCATCTCAATTGTTAAATATCCTGCTGCTTTAGTCACAGCTAAATTAGGGCCAAAGGCAGGTCTGGTTTGCAACAGCCAACCTGCCTACCTTGGGCATCACTATCCACCCATCCTGGTCAGAGTTGATGAAGGGAGGTGCTTGCAGCAATAAGAGGTGGGTAATGGACCTTCATGGATTCAAACAAACGCTCAGCCAGTCCTAGGGGGATCAAAGGAACCAGCCTAGCCAAGCCCAGACATATGGGCTGAGGAAGCCATATCTAGATGCAGAGTTGTTCTCAGGCCAGAGGCAGGACAAGAGCAACACAAGGCTGGGAAGCTTCCAGAAGGGCTTGCAATGTACCCCATGTACCAGCTTTTACTCTCCCACAAAGCTCTACAAAGTTACAGTAAACTCAACAAACACGAAAGACATAAGCTAAAGTAAAGAGAGAATGGGAAAAACAATAGCAGCACAGTTTGGGGAAAGAAGATGAAGGCCAGTAGCCAAGAGACTCTAAAAGTTGAGTCAATACGGTCTTAGTTACTTTTCAACTGCTGTGAGAAAACATCAGGACCAAGGCGACTTATAGAAGCAAGCATTTAATATGAGGATCACAGTTCCGGAGGGTGAGAGTCCATGACCATTCACGGCAGGGAGCATGGCAGCAGAAAGGCATTGTACTGGAGCAGTAGCCGAGAGCTTTCCATCTGATTCGTAAGCATGAGGCAGATGGAGCTAAGTAGGAAAAGAATGGGCTTTTTGAAACCACAATGCTACAACTAGTGACACACCTCCTTCAACAAGGACACACCTCCTAATCCTTCCCAAACAGTTCCAACCAACCAAGATCAAGTATTTGAACATATTATCCTATGGTGGCCATCCAAACTCCCACAAATACCAAGGCAGCAAGGAAAAAGGCAGTGCAAATGAGCTCACAGCATTAAATCCTGACCCTTCGTGGGGACTGGAGGCACCATTAGGAACTGGAAGTACCGTGTCTTCTCTCCTAGAGGATAGATAAGGCTACAATCAAGGCTGGTAGAAGATCAGTGAAAGGAGCAGTTAGAGTCAGACACAGTGGCACACAACTGGAACCCCAGGACTCAGGAGCTGAGGCAGGGGAATCTTAAGTTCAAGACCTCGATCTATATATGAGAACCAGGGTGGGGCGGGGGCAGTAACTCTTCTGATTCTGTGCCCTACAAGGTAAGGAGTAACTGCTGCCAGCAGCGGCCTGCATGTTTCTTCCCCAGAGATGGTAAACACATGGTTCCCGGGGTGGAGGATGCTGGGAATAGTTGCCAACAGGGTATGCCGTTAAATACGAGAGATTAAAGTTTTCTACCAAAAGTCGGGACCCAGATGGTAGAGGTCAGGTAGAATGTTCATGATAAAGTGTCTGGCAGATTATTGGAAAACAACCCACCATATCAAAGTTTTAGTAGATGAAGAGAAAAGACCTAATGACATCAACATCCAGGGTTCCCTAGTTACACCACTCAGCTCTGTGGCTCAGGAGTGCATTCTGAGAGCTCAGCCTCTGATGCTCCCCTCTCAGACATGAGCAGATGGTCAAGGACCCTGACAGACATGAGAGAAATAATGAGAGAGGCAAGGGTTCAAATACACAGGAACAGCAGATGCAGGAGGAAAGGGTGAGTGCAGACACAATGCGAGGTTTAATGCACTGCAAAGAATGGGGAAACACTTGTTCATGCAAAAGAAAAGTGTAAAGTGCTCAGTCAGTTTTATAGGACAAAGACTGTCCTGGGGAATTATAAATATAACAGTAAAATAATACAAGTATGTTCAAAATACAAGTGAAAGGCATTTCAGAAGGAAGAGGAGAGCTGAAGGTTTGTTGGCCCATGAGGTAATTCTAGAATACTTCCAGAATGGAATGTTGTGGGATATTTGTTTACACTGTGTGAAGATGTGTCATTGTGATTGGTTTAATAAAAAGCTGAATAGCCAATAGCTAGACAGGAGAGGTTAGGCAGAACTTCCGGGCAGAGAGAGGAACTCGGGATGAATCGAATCGAGGTGTGTGGGGAGGCACAAGAGAGACACTGAGGAAGTCAGATGTACAGTATGGAGGAGAGGTAAAGAGCCACATGGCAGAACATAGATGAGTGGAAATGGGTCAATTTACTTTATAAGAGCTAGTTGAAAACAAGCCTAAGCTAAGGCCAAGCATTCATAATTAATAATAAGACATTTCCGTGTCATTATTTGGGGATTGGCAGTCCAAAGACAGTCCAACAAGAAAGATCCAACTACAATCGAAGGACATGATTTCCATATTAAAGTGTCTCACTAAAGTCTTACGGTTTCTGGTCCCTCATAAATGAAGCTAGAAGTCTCCATTATGCTCTAACAACTAAAACACTGAATGAATTGAAAATTCAGCCAAGTATGAATGTACCTCTGCCTCAGGAAGGCTCAGGCAGGAAGATTACGAGTTCCTGGCCAGTCTAGGTAAGACCCTGTCTCAATAAATAAATAAATAAACACATAAACACACAAATAATTTTTTTCCTTTTTTTTGAGCTGAGGACCTTGCACTTGCTAGGCAAGCGCTCTACCACTGAGCTAAATCCCCAACCCAACAAATAATTTTTTAAATTAAAAAAAAATAACAGAAATTTCAGCCATTTTCCAACAGAAGGGGCCACAAAGCAAACAGGTGTACATGAATTGCAGATTCAGAGAACTGTTGTCTGCCACAGTAAAACCCCAAGCCCAGGCACAGCTCCAGGAACACCCACTCAAGGGATGCCCTCAAACCTCTGTGAACTTGTCTCCAAGAGTTTGATGGCCAGAATCTCAGAGATATTTGAGGGGGGAAAAATCTCAAACATCTTGCAGGAAGAGAGAAAAAAGTCATTTTGAAAAATATAGAATACTGTATTTTTCAAATCAAAATCTTTCCTCAGGAGAGGCTAACAAGATCCCACCATGCAGGAATTTGCTCATTGTGTAGATAATCTGAACAAAAGGAGGTATCCAATTTCAGCCCACACCGTACATCTGTCCACCCAAAAGGGGGTAAGAGAATGAGAAACAGATGTGAGATTCCCAGTCCCGAGGAGAGGGCTCATTAAGAGACCAATGCTGTTGGGATTTTGGTAGAATACTTCCTCTCCTCACACAACCTACCATTGGCTGACTGTAAGTCTATTTACAACCATTCTGGTTACCCAGCAGGGTGTGCTACACAGCTCAGGAGGTAGAAGTACTTGCTGTGCATGCTTGGTGACTTGAGTTCAATCCCCAGAAACCACAGTAGATGAGAACCAATTTGTGAAAGTCATCCTCTGACCTCCACATGTACACTATAACATGCCTGTGTGTGCATTCACACACACACACACACACACACACACACACATTTAAAAATGAAAACACTACAAAACCACAAGCTTTAATCCATGGTGGTCAGATAGGATGCAGGGTGTTATTTCAAAGTTCTTTTAATCTGTTGAGACTTGCTTTGTGTCCTAGTATGTGGTTAGTTTTGAAGAAATTTCCATGAACTGCTGAGGAGAAAATACAATCTTCTATGTTAGGATGAAACATTCTGTAGATATCAGTTAGTTCCATTTGATTGATGACATTACCTAACTCCAGAATTTCTTTGTTTAGCTTTCATCTGGATGACCTGTCAGTTGGTGAGAGTGAGGTACTGAAACCCCCCATTATCACCGTGTGAGCGCCAATATGCAATTTTAGCTATAGCAATGGGGTTTTGTTTTTTATTTTTAAATTTCTATTTATTTATTTATTTGTTTGTTTGTTTGTTTGATTTTTCGAGACAGGGTTTCTCTGTGTAGCTTTGCGCCTTTCCTGGAACTCACTTGGTAGCCCAGGCTGGCCTCGAACTCACAGAGATCAGCCTGCCTCTGCCTCCCAAGTGCTGGGATTAAAGGTGTGTGCTACCACTGCCTGTTTTTGTTTTTTAATGAACTTTCGTGCCTTTGTGTTTGGTGCATGAATGTTTCGAATTGCAATATCCTCTTGGATTTTTCCTTTGAGTAGCAGGCAGTGTCTTTTCCTATCTCTTCTGACTAGTTTTTCAGAAGTCTCTTTGGTCAGTTATTAACACGGTTCCATCTGCTTGCTTCTTGAGTCCATCTGCTTGGAGTATCTTTTTTCCACCCTTTTACCCTGAGGTGATGTCTATCCTTAGTGTTAAAGTGTGTCTCTTGGATGCAGCAGAAAGATGCATCTTGTTTTCTAATGTGTCTTTTTATTGGTGAATTAAGACCACTAAGATGGAGAATTATCAATGAGAAGTGTTTATTGATTCCTGTTCTTGTGTTGTTACGGTGTCTGTTTCCCCTATTGATTTACGTTCTGGGATTATTTCTTCCTTGTGACTTCTTGGGTGTAGTTAATGTCTTCAGACTGAAGTTTTCCCTTAAGTGCCTTCTGTAGAGCTGGATTGGTAGTTTTTCTTTCTCCGTTAGTTGTGACTGGTAGTTTTGCTGGGTATAGTAGTCTGGGCTGGTATTCACGGTCTCTACAGTTTGTAGAACATCCATCCAGGCCCTTCTGGCTTTTAGAGTCTTTATTTAGAAGTCAGGTGTTATTTTACCAGGCCCGCCTTTATATGTGATTTGGCCTTTCTCCTTTGTAGCTTTTTATTTTAATATTCTCTGTTCTGTACATTTAATGTTTTGATTAATATGTGGCATTTGGACTTTCTTTTCTGGTCCAGTCTATTTGGTGTTCTGTAAGCTTCTTGCATCTTAGACATGTCCTTCCTTAGAGTGGGGAAATTTTCATCTATGATTTTGTCAAAATATATTTTCTGTGCCCATGACCTGGGTTTCTTCTCTTTCCTCTATTCCTGTTATTTGTAGATTTAGTCTTTTCATATTTCATGGATTATTTTGGATTTGTCATTTCCTTTGACTCAGCCATTTCTTCTTGTCTTTATCTCCTGAAAGTCTCTCTCTCATGTCTTGTAATTTGCTGGTGAGACTTACCTCTGATGATTTTTGTTTTTGTATTTTACTCTCAAGTTTTTTTTTAAATCTCACTTTTATTTCTGTTTGGGTTCCTTTAGTGGTTCTAATCCTTTGTTAAATTCTCCTTTTGTGTCTTGAACTGTTTTCATTTCTCATCATTTCATTCTACTGTTTGTGTTCTCATGGTCTTCATTAAGACATTCATTCATATCCTCTTCAGGGCCTCGGGACAAATTCATAATTGCTATTTGAGGTGCATGTCTTATGCATCGGTTAAATTGCATTCCCCAGGGCCCATTGCAAGAGGGTTACTGGCTTCTGCGGGAGCATATTGTCTTGGCTGTTCATGTTTGTGTTTTTGCATCTAGATCTAGGCATCTGGAGTTATGATGTCTCCAGTGTTTCTTATTGTAGATATCTGGTCTTGTCTTTGTTGGCTGGTGTTCTGTTCTTTGTTACTGTTGCCCACTCTGGATCCTAGGCAGATGTGGTTCTTGCTAGAAAGTGCAGCTGCAGGTCAGTGGGTGACACAGAGGAGCAGAGATGGGATAGGAGAAAGGCTGAGAGGGTCGGCAGGAAAAGTCTAGCAAGATTGGGGCTCTCAGAGAGTGTAGGCAAGGTGGGAGGAGGGGCCTGCAGGCAGGTTGCTATGGAACCAAGAGTCCGTCTGGAGAGATCAGAATGGAAGACAGGAAAGTTAATGGACACAGCCTACCTGTGCCCCAGCACAGTGTGGCCACTGGGGGTCCCTAGTAGAAAGTGTTTCTGTGGATTTGATGGCTGACACAAGGCTAGAAGAGAAGGCTGAGGGTGTCAGTGGGAAAGAGCTAAGTTGGGTCCCCACCAAGAGGGGATGCATCTTCCTAGGGAATGTTAAAGTGATTTTTTTGGCAAGACAAACAAAACCTGGAAGATGATGTTGCCATGCAAGAAAGATTAAGGGAAATGTCTTAGAAAAAAGAAAAATCACAAAGATCAGAAACTGGGTCTATATTAAACAACAACAACAACACCTAGAGAATGGACATAAAATCCACTTTTTTCTTATTCTTAGTTGTCATAACATACAATAGTAGTTAACCACAAGGTATTTGATTGTGTGTATGTGTGTGCATACACACAAGCTCATATATGTGCACCTGTGCACTTATGCGTAAGTGAAATGAGATACAACAACTTTACAAAGGATACAATGGTGGGAGCCACGTGACTTCTTTAGGGAACAAGGGCTGAGATCAGTATGAATGGCTCTCCTTGCGCCAAGACCCTGGAGACCCTGACCCACTGGACAAGAACTTGTGGACAGATTGCTGCGTGATTCTGGGCACGACCCCAGGAGCATGTGTGTTACTTGCTTTCCTTGATTTCACTATGCTAGCCCTACTGCTGGCCTGACCGAGCCATGGTGGCCATACTGCTGGCCTGAATGAGCCACAGTGGGTCATGAAGTTTAAATATTACATATCTGTATAACTGTTCTAGAAGGAATGATTTAACAACAAGGGCTTTTTAAAGAGATACTATTAAATAGATGGTAACAGGAGTTAATGGGAACATTCAAGGAATAGGAAATGAAGCAGAATCATAGAAACCCACAGTTCTCTCATTTCCCGTAGCCGTACCAATACCCCAAGAAGTTAAGAGAGGTAGACATAAAGACGAGGGACAAACAGTGCCAGCTATTAAGAGTAAGTTTCCAGGTTATATTGCCTCTAAGATAAATGGAAAAACCTGGTGTGCTCCCAGAGGGGATAGAGTAGTACAGGATATAGAATGGACTCATCCAGCTCGGGTTGGTGAGCTGATTGTGAGAACACAGACCCTACCAGATGTAAATATTAATCACGAGAGACGAAACTGTCTCTCGCCCTGCGTGATGCTCTGGCCCCAGGCGCTGCCAACTGGACACCCTGTTCTACCTGTAGGTGTGCCTAGTTAGAAAAGCTCCTTTGGAACCTGCAAAACTGCTTAAGCTTCTGACGATAGAGATGTAGATAAAAGGTAATGGCTACCGGTGGGAGAGTTGGGAAACGGAAGTGGAGAGAGACAAGGAACAAGCTGGTAATTATTGTAACCATTTTTAGAAACTTAGGAAGTGAAACTGATCATAAAACTTCATGCAGACCGCAGAGGCTGTATAAATAAGAACGCTCAGGCTGTCCAGGGCCACTTGTTTGAACAACAACAGGTGGTCACAGTCTCTTCCTGGTGCCGATTTCACACATCCGTCCCAGGTCATCGAACCCATCTGCAGCAAGACCTCCAGCAAACAGAAGTTGGAATTGGAATCGCTTTATTATTGCCAAGAAATCATGGCACTCACTAAGTGGTGTGGTGTTACTTGAAGGTAGACTTGGACTTTCTGTGAATGTATACTGTAAACTATAATCTAATCTAATCACTATAAAATGAAAGTATAATGATAGGCTCAGAAAGGGAGGAGGACAACGTGAAGCTCCCAGTGCTCAGTTAAAACCAAAGCAGGCAGAAGAAAAGATAGGAAATGCTAACAAATTTAGTCTTAGCCGTGACTTAGCCCCTACTTTAGATCCTAATGTGAATGAATTGAGATAGTGGTACCACACTAACAGGGCTCAGAGGAAAGCAGGGATAACTTATTAGTTTCAGGCAGACTCTAGGCTGATGAAGGTTATGCGAGATTAAGAGCCTATTATGTACTAGTAAGGAGTCACTTCCCTAAAACGATAGAATGACACTTAACATACCCACACCCAACAGTGGAGCTTACTCTGGTGGGACAGCATGGAGAAGGCGACGGCTCCACTCATGGCTGGAGAGGGGAAGATTAGGAATCTTACAACACAATGGAACTAAGCTTGAAGTGTTAACAAGAGGATAGCTGGAGCTGTTTTAAATATGTAGCAGCTCAGGCAGGCCTTGTACTGGCGATCCTCCTGCCTCTGCCTCCTTCAGCAAATCCTACTGGCTAGTACCACCACAACCGGTGGGAGCACACGTCTTTAATCCCGGCACGTGGGAGGTAGAGGCAGGAGGATCTCTGTGATTTCGAGGCCAGTCTGGTCTACAGAGTGAGTTCCAGGACAGCCAGAACTACACAGAGAAACCCTGACTTGAAACAAACAAACAAACAAAAATATGGAGGTTATATGGCACACATGTCGAGGAATAAACTCGCAGAGAAATTAAAACATACTTTTTTTTTTGTTGTTTGTTTGTTTTTTGTTTTTGTTTTTCGAGACAGGGTTTCTCTGTGTAGCTTTGCGCCTGTCCTGGAACTCACTCTGTAGCCCAGGCTAGCCTCCAACTCACAGAGATCTGCCTGCCTCTGCCTCCCGAGTGCTGGGATTAAAGACGTGCACCATCACTGTCCGGCAAAACATACTTTTAGCTGACATAAACACAGCAACTGGATGCAACACAAATGATGTTTATAGCAAAATTAATAGCATTGACTATATATGTTTAAAAAAAAAGAATTAAAATCAGCCAATAAAGTTTCAACTTTGGGAAACTAGAAAATAAAAAACCAAGTTAAATTCACTGCAAACAGAAAAAAAGAAATAAAAATTAAAGCATAAAACATCAATGCAATAAGAACAAGAAATTGCAGTGAGGAAGATATACTTGCAGAAGACCCAAGTCCAAGTTTGGGTCTCAGCACCCACATCAGGCAGCCTCACAACTGCTTGAAACTCCAACAATCAGATGCTTTCTTCTGGACTCCATGGGCACCTATACACACACACACACACACACACACACATCAAAATAAAAAGAAAACGAGAGAGAGAGAGAGAGAGAGAGAGAGAGAGAGGAGAATGGAACCCAAAGCCTTACAAATTGCAAGAACATCAAAAGCACAATCAAGGAATACCAAGTGTAACTCTATGCCAACAAACATGATAAGCTTAGTGAGATGGGCAAACTCTTCCAAAGTGAAATTCACACATAATCAATGCACAAGCTGGCTGACTGTCTCCATTCTAAAAATTGTACTAAAAGTGAGGTATGGTAGTGTATACCTATTATCCCAGCATTTGGAACACAGCAGCAGGAGAATTGTGCGTTTGAAGCAAGACTAGGCTGCATAACAAGACACTATCTCAAAAATAATAACAGCATTGATAACCAACAGCCTTCCAAGATAGACAGCACTGAGCCCAAATGGACATACAGTGAATTCTGTCAAGCTCTCGATACGGAAACTGTACCAGTTCTTTGAAATCTCATTCAGAGGATACAGTCAAGCTACTTCATAGATAAACCATAGGCTAGCCAAGACAAGACGTCCGAACAACAGCAACGAAGCCACAAGTCAGTACTTTCTCCTGAGTGCAGACATAAAAACCTTCACAAGCTATCTACAGGCGACTCCAACAATGTAGAAAAAGACGTGTGCAGCATAACCTGGTGGGACGTATCCCAGGTTTGCAAGACTGGTTCAATACTTAAAAGTCAATCAATATAGTCCTCTTGAAATGGTCTTGCGATTTTTCTTCCTCAGTCAGCGAAGGAAGAAAAATTACAAGATCATTTCAATAGATGCAAAAAAAAAGTTTTTAAACCTCTGCAATTATTAGTTTATTAGTATCATCCAGGACTCGTGTTCAGTATTCTTCCTTAAATTACGTAAACCGGAGAAGGACTTCTCACACCCTCTGTACTCCTCCAGCCTCCAGCTCACTCAGCCACACCCACCATGTGTGAAGAAGAGGCCACGGCCCTTGTGTGCGACAATGGCCCTGGCCTGTGTGAGGCGGGCTTTGTGGGAGATGACGCCCCCAGGGATGTCTTCCCCTCCACTGTGGGCTGCCCCCGCCATCAGGGTGTAATGGTGGGAATGGGCCAGAAAGACAGCTATGTGGGGGACGAGGCTCAGAGCAAACATGGGATCCTAATCCTCAAATACCCCATTGGACACGACATCATCACCGTGATGGGGTGACGTGGAAAAGATCTGGCACCACTCCTTCTTCAGTGAGCTGCGGGTAGCACCAGAAGAGCACCCAACCCTGCTCACGGAGGCCCCCCTGAACCCCAAGGCCAACAGGGAGAAGATGACCCAGATCATGTTCGAAACCTTCAACGTCCCTGCCATGTATGTCGCCATTCAAGCTGTACTCTCCCTCTACACATCTGGCCACACCACAGGCATCATTCTGGATTCAGGGGATGGTGTGACCCACAATGTCCCCATCTATGAGGACTATGCACTGCCCTATGCTATCATGCGTCTTGACCTGGCTGGATGGGACCTCATGAAGATCCTCACAGAAAGAGGCTATTCCTTTGTGACCACAGCTGAGAGAGAAATTGTACGAGACATCAAGGAGAAGCTGTGCTATAGGGCCTTGGAGTTTGAGAATGAGATGGCCACAGCCACCTCATCTTCCTCCCTGGAGAAGAGCTACAAGCTGCCTGATGGGCAGGTCACCACTATTGGCAATGAGCATTTCCGCTGCCCTGAGACTCTCTTCCAGTCTTCCTTCATCGGCATAGAGTCAGCTGGAATTCATGAGACAACATACAATTCCATCATGAAGTGTGACATTGACATCCGCAAGGATTTGTATGCTAACAATGTCCTCTCTGGGGGTACCACCATGTACCCCGGCATTGCTGACAGGATGCAGAAGGAGATCACAGCTCTGGCTCCCCGCACCATGGAGATTAAGATCATTGCTCCTCCTGAGTGGAAGTATTCAGTCTGGATTGGCGGCTCCCTCCTGGCCTCTCTCTCCACCTTCCAGCAGATGTGGATCAGCAAGCCAGAGTATGACAAGGCTGGGCCCTCCATTGTCCACAGGAAATGCTTCTAAAGTCAGAGGGGCTTCTCTGAGGATCCCTTTAAGACTTCTGTTACCCACCACAGAACATTAAAACCTTCAAGCCTTAAAAAAAAATTACATAAACCAATGAAAATGAAAGAACCCAAGTCAAAATTATGTAACAGCATTCCATCACAAGAGTGTGTCAGATTACAAGAACTCTATCTTAAAACACTGGCACTTTAAGAGAACTATAATTTCAAAAAACCCATAAAATTGCCCAATTGTTCCCTAAACTGCTAAGCAGATTAATGTGACTCTAATGAATGAGTTTGGGTTTTATAAAGAAACACCCAGTGAATCGGACAACTGGTATCTGTTCTTTCCTTGTGTCTGTTTAAAGAGGGACAAAAGTAGACAAAAATATACCCTGGCTTTAATTTTAAATGTGGCATACTTTTAATAAAAACTGGCTCAACTAATCAAAAATACTTTTAAACAGTCAAGTTTCCTAAGCTCTCATATTTATATAAATAGACAAAGTATTGTAATCTGTGTTCTCATGGCCTTCACTGGGAATAAAGTCAACAAAGAGTGTAATATAACAGTCTTAGATTTTAAGCTCATGCTTTTGGGGATACATTCTCAGGTCCTCTTTAATAGGGGGACTGCAGAATATAACTGCCATTACATAGTAGTTTAAGACCACACATGGTAGTTAAAGAATGCAGAGTCTTTATGCAAGGATTAGAACATACTTTTCTCTTAGTCCTTCAAGGACAATGTTTAGCTTGAGTCTGACAATCCCATGGTGTGATAGGATGGATCACTCCTAGCTTTGTAATGGATTGTATGAAATCTCTCATCCAACTGATTGTGATTTTGGAGATTAAACATCTCTCTCTCCCAGCTTCTTTGCAGCATCGTCAGTGAATAAGCCAGGATGTATTCCTTTGGTTTGGGGGCGATGCTCCCAACATGACAAAAAGGCTGAGGAACTTCTTTTTGGTTTTCCCTTTCTTAGGGGGAGGATATAGGTTTTCATTTCTCTTTCCTAACATGACTTGTCAGCCTTTGCCATGTCTCCATTTCTTCTTTTCTTCAGCAGACACAGTCCCTGCCTCTCTGAGCACTTCTTAGAAAACCCTGAGAAGTTGACACAAGCATCTGGGTGCTTCTGTGCTCCTTCTGGCAAGTTTGCATGAAGAATACATAGGAAGACATTTGCCTCTCGGCTTCTTAGGGTCTCCTTTGCCTGCATCAATTGATGTCTTCTGTGAGGCAGAGTTGCCCAGTACCTGTCTGACCCTCACTTGACCCAGTGCTGTGTCTGTGGAGCTCAATGTACTGCAATGACCATGCAAACAGACAAACAAATCAAAACTTTAAAAAGGTTCTCATTATCTGAGACTAGAAAAACACTTTCTCAACTTGACAAAGAAAGCTACAATAAAAATGTACTGATAACATCATACTTAGTAATGGAAAAACTCAAAGCTTTCTCACTCAAACTGGGAACACAGTAATGATATTCCCTCTTCCCAGTTTTCTTCAGCACCACACTGGCAGTCCTAAGGAATGCCAAAAGAAAAGAGGAAATGAAAGTAACAAAATAAAAACACAGCTGTCTTTTTTGCAGAGGACACAAATCATCTGCATAGAAAATCTAACTCAACAAACAACAACAGCAGCAGTAATGAGACTGTAGCAAGGTTGCAGAGAACAAGATTAATACTGGAAAGTATATCACTCCCTTATACGTAGCAATGAAAAGTACAATTTGAAACTGAAAATATACTATTACTTATATTAGCACTAAAAAAAAAATAAAATGAAATACCTAAAATACATGTATGAAGTCTATTAGGAAAAAAATACAAAACTCCGTTGAAAGAAATTAAAGAAGAATTAGGTAAATGAAGTCTGTGTTCATGTATAGACAGACTCAATATAGTCAAAATGTCAATTCTTCCAAGTTTGATCTACAGAGTCAATTCAACACCATAGTAATTATTTTCCTATTGCTGTTAAAAAAACACCATGACCAAGGCAAATTATGAAAGAAAGTCTTTAACTCGGCTTATGGTTACAGTGGTAATAGAGTCCATGATGGTGAAGCATAGGCATGATGGTGGGCACATGCATCAGCAGGAGGCAGAGGGCTAGCTCAAATAAACTTCAAAGTCCATCCCCAGTAACATACTTTCCTCTCAAGCAGCTACCAACTGGGGACCATGTATTCAAAGGTCTGGGACTTAGAATGGACATCTTAGTCAAACCACTACAAACACCAAACAAAATTTTAACCAGTTATTTTGTGGCTGTTCCAAAGTTTATAAGGAAAGTCACAAGACCCAGAATAGGCAACATGATATAGAAGAAGGAGGAGGAGGAAGAGGAAGAGGAGGAGGAGATCCAAGTACTGAACTGCCCAATTTTAAGACATAAGTTATAAGAGTCAAAACAAGGCCTGGTGGAGGTGGTGCACGCCTTTAATCCCAGCACTCGGGAGGCAGAGACAGGAGGCTCTCTGTGATTTTGAGACCAGCCTGGTCTACAGAGTGAGTTCCAGGATAGGCTCCAAAACTACACACAGAAACCCTGTCTCAAAAAAAAACAAAAAAACAAAAAAACGAAAACAAAACAAACCCCCCCCCAAAAAAGAGTCAAGGCAGTGTGATATTGATGAAAGATATTGAATCCCCCTCAGGTGCCTAGCCTGAGAAGATTTCTCCCAGAGTCCTGGGGAAGACACTACAAGCAGCAGGGATACTAATCTGAAGGACATCAAATGAATCTACTTAGACGAAACTCTCTCGTCCGCTCACCTTGTTCTTCTGAGGCAATACTCTATCTACACAGCTTCAATGCTGCTCTCATCCTCAGCTCCTCTCTGTCCCTTCTCTTTCCGTCCTCTCACAGGCCTGAGTTCTCTCCATCTCGTCCTCATCTTCGTCTTCATTCCTATCTCCATCTTCGTTCCTTCCTCTCTTCCTCCTGGGACCCGTCTCCACACACATACCATCAGCAATCCTCGGCCCTGTGCTTTCTGGTCTGGTGGGGTGAGTCTGCTGGGTAGCTAGGGAACCTGCATCATAGCTTGAATGCACCTGGTAAGAGAAAAGCCCATTTGTTCTGAGCTAATTGTTGGTGGGGGACTCTGGGGGTGCCATTTGGCCTGAGGAAGAAAGGAGGGTCTCAGCTTAATTTTCACAAGAAACAAAGCTATGTACCCAACGTTCGCCTTGTCCACAAGGCCTAGAAAGTGTCTCCATATGGATATTTACCTTCATTCAGGAGACCAGCAGGTGGTCTGGAATGTCTATCCTGTCTGCCCTTTGTTTTTGGATGTTTGAGGGGTAACTCAGATAAAATGCACTGTTAGAAGTTCTTAGAAGAATTAATTGGGAAAGCTACCATAGCACATAAGAAAATCATCGCAGGAACCAGCTAATATATATTTAAAAGCTAATATCACTAAGACTCCTTGAGGCTTGGCTTTTTCCTGTACAAGAGCCCTGCTTCTTCCAGGTATTAGCTTTTGCTATGGTCAGCTGAATTCCTGCTTTCTATTTTTGCGGCCTGTAGCAGAAAGAATAGACAAGATAAATGGAACAGAATAGAGAGTCTGGGGATAAATCCATGAAAATTAATTATTTAACCTCTGATAAAAAGGCAAATGCAGTGCAGTCAGAAATATTGTTTTAGCACAAGCGATTCCACCAAACAACTAGAAATACACATGGAGTGAAACCTAGATACAGATCTTATAAGTGCCATAAAAAATAATCCAAATGGATCACAGGCCTGAGTTTCAAGGGTAAAGCTGTAAAACATCCAAGAACACAACAGCTTTAGTTGTCTTTCCTGTGTTGCTGGGTATAATCCCCTGGCAAGTGCAGCTTAAGTGAGAAAGGATTTATTTTGTCTCATAGGTCAAGGGTCAGCTATGGTGGGAAGACAAGACAGCAGGAGCATGCAGTCACTGGTCACATCACATTCACAAATAACAGAGCAATGATTGTGTGCTGCTCAGCTTTCTTTCTCCACTTATATCAACCAGGACCCAGCCAGGGAACGGCACTGCCCACAGTGGGTGGGTTTTCTGCTTCACCTTAATCAAGATAGTCCCCCGTAGGCATGTCAAAGGTCCATCTCTCAGGTGATCCTGGGTTTTGTAAAGTTGACAATTAATAACAGCCATCACAATAACACAGCAGAAAATATAGATAATATTGGATTTGAAAATATTTTTTAGGTAAAATCTGAAAGATAAGGTTATAAAAAAGATTGATAGTCTAAACCCCTTTAAAATGAAAATTTCTTTCTGTTCTACAAAAGGCAGTCAAGAGAATGAGAGGGCAATGTCAGGTTGGGGACATATTTGCATGATACCTGTCAGGTAACCCCTGTTTTCCAAAATTTATAAAGAACTCTTAAAACCCCACCACAGGGCTGGAAAAAAAATGGCTCAGTTGTTAAAAGCATTTGCTGCTCTTGCCGAAGACCTGGGTTTGGTTCCCAGCACCCACAACTACTTGTAACTCCAGTTTCAGGGTATCTGACACCTGTTTCTGCTTTTCTCAGGCACCTGAATGCACATGGTACATGTACATACTCTCACAGCACACACATACACACATTAAATAAATAATACATAAATCTTTAAAGAAAACACTTCTCAAAGCACAAACAACCATATTAAAATTCAGCCAAAGACCTTAACAGGCACCTCATGAAGGTCTATAGATGTTAAATAAGTGAGAAGCCCCCTATCATAAGTCATGGGGGACGAAAATTCAAACAAAAATGAAATACTGCTACACACCCGATGGAACAGCCAGCATGTAGAATACCTACAACACTGAACGCCAGTTAGGACTCACACAGCAGGAGCTCTCAGCCATTGGAGGTGGGTATGTGAATGAGGCAGCCATTGGAGGTGGGTATGTGAATGAGGCAGCCCTTGGAGGTGGGTATGTGAATGAGGCAGCCATTGGAGGTGGGTATGTGAATGAGACAGCCCTTGGAGGTGGGTATATGAATGAGGCAGCCATTGGAGGTGGGTATGTGAATGAGTGAGACAGCCCTTGGAGGTGGGTATATGAATGAGGCAGCCATTGGAGGTGGGTATGTGAATGAGGCAGCCATTGGAGGTGGGTATGTGAATGAGGCAGCCATTGGAGGTGGGTATGTGAATGAGACAGCCCTTGGAGGTGGGTATATGAATGAGGCAGCCATTGGAGGTGGGTATGTGAATGAGGCAGCCATTGGAGGTGGGTATGTGAATGAGGCAGCCAGCTTTGAAGACAGTTTGGCAGGTTCTAATAAAGCTCCACAGGCTTCCTCCCATACAATCCTCAACTATACTCAATATAAGTACCATTACCCAAAGGAGTTGAAAGTTCACACAAAATCCTACACACAGATATGTATAGCAGCTATATTCCTAATTGTTCAACATTGAAAATGATGATTTTTTTTGAGACAGGATCTTTTTATGTAGTCTTGGCTGCCCTGTAACTTACTCTGTAGGCCAGGCTAGACCCAAACTCTCAAGGATCTGCCTGCCTCTGCCTTCCAATTGCATGCCCAACCCAAACAATGGAATATTATTCAGGGCTAAAGAATTTCACTATTATACTATGAGACAAGGTGGAAGAAACACATATTAGTGAGTGAATGGAGCCAATTTATTACATGGACTTTCAGAAAAGGCAAAATGATGAAAAGTAAAAAGACCTATGGTTGTTAGGGTTTGTTAGAAAGGATGGTGGGAGGTGCACAGAGGCTTTTTAAGGCACAGAAAACTCTCTGCATGACACAGTGGGTACGCGTCCTTACACATTTGTTTAAACTCACAGAATGGACAACAGAGAGCAAACTCTGGTATGTGCCATGGGCTCAGGCATCAGTTTAATCATATTGATGATGGTCATGCACCATTCTGGCGGGGCATGTTGGTAATGAGAAGGGCCATCCATGTACATGTGGGACAGGGCTGATTTTGTCAACTTTACACAGCTCGAGTCATCTAGGAAGAGGGAACCTTGGTTGAGGAACTGCCTCCATCAGATTGGCCCGAAGGCAAGTCTGTGAGGTGTTTTCCTGATTGATGATTAATGGGGGCGGGTCCAGGCCACTGTGGGCGGTGCCAGCCCTGGGCAGGTGGTCCCGGGTTATATAAGAGAGCAAGGGAAAAAGCCAGGGGGAGCAAGCAGTAAGTGGCGATCCTCCGATCCTCCGTGGTGTGTGCCTCTGCCTCTGCTTGAGTTCCTCCCGAGTTCTCTCCGTGTGAGGCTGTGATGTGGAATGTGAGATGAAGCAAACTCTCCCCTCCTCAAGCCGCTTTTGGTCATGGCGTTTATCACAACATCAGCAAGCGAACATGGATGGGGTATAAGGGGCAGCTGTCGTTCCTCTGGCTAGTGCTGTAAATCTGAATGCGTCTGATGCTGAAAGCCCCCTTTCCTTCAAGTGTTTACTAAGGATAGAGCACCAAGGAAGAAAATGCATGCATCCAGACCGAGGAATGTAACTTAAATTCCAGAACACTGAGGCAAAAGTAAGCAGGGAAGAGACAGGAACCCCAGGCCTTAGGCCTTGGGGTCTATCCCTGTACAGCCGATTAATTAAACAAAGGTTAAAGAATTAGAAGCCAGACACTGCAGCACACCTCTGCAGTTCCAGCAGGAGGATCAGGAGTTCAAGGCTATCCTCAGCTGCAGAGCCCAGTCTGAGGTCAGCCTGCACTGCACCGGAGGGACCCTGCCTCCAAACAAACAAACAAACAAACAAACAAACAAACAACAACAAAACTATGAAGAAATAGATGGAAACAGCTACACCGATGTTAAAAGACAACAAAGTAACATTTCAACTTAAAATGGACTAGGCTGGAGGCTGGAATAAAGGCATTTTCAAAGGCGGCCAGCTTTGAAAAGATCTCCCTCTAATTTCTGCCTTTACAAGCCAGCTGCTAGAGTAATGTGCTTTGTCAATGAGATCAGAAAGAAAGAGAGAGAGAAAGAGGGAGGGAGGGAGGGAGGGAGGGAGGGAAGGAGGGAGGAAGGAAGAAAGGAAGGAAGGAAGGAAGGAAGGAAGGAAGGAAGGAAGGAAGGAAGGAAGGAAGACAGACACAGGACCCTGCCAAGGAGGCGTAGCGGTCAGCCAGAGGAGAGTGAGTTAAAAAGGGACATGAGTTTAAACTAACTGGCATGTTGAAGCTCATGGGGGAAAGATTTACACATCTGAGACAAAGTTTGGGAAGGAAAAAAAAAGTCCTAAATACAGAGGACATGACTCAACAAACCAAAGATAGTAATTAATGGCAGAGAAAAGAATAACCCGCTCGACAAAGCAAATCATTGCCTATGAGATCACTAAGCGGGGCCTGGCAGTCTCACGATCTGTAATAATATAAACACTGAATATTAATCTATTCGAAATGAAAGCATTGCTTTCCTGGGAGGATTAGGGATGAAAAGGCTAGCACTAATGACTAAAATGAAAGAAAAAAGCAATCAGGAAGCAAGTACATAATTATGTTTTAGAGAGAAATGATACGAAATGCTGAAAGAGTCACTGTGAAGAACTGAAGGCAGCTTTCTCCTGAGAGTGGGGAATTCGGAAAGGGGCATCCATCCGGAGGCCTCTGGTAGAGCACTGGCTTTTCAGTGTGCTTCCCCAAGCTTGTGTGTTGCAGGTGGTTCTAAGGGCAACAGACCGGAGAAATGGGGCCTGTAAGAAGGGGTTACGTGGGCCAGTGGCGTGGCTCAGAGGGTAAAGGTGCTTGCTGCCATGCCTGATAAGCACAGGTCCATCCCTAGTGTCCACACAGTAGAGGGAGGGGACTGACTCCTACACAGTGTTCTGACCACCCACACACTATGGCACTCTACACCTTCCCGATAAATAAATGCATGGGAAAACATTTGAAAAGAAACAATTAGGCTAGGTGCACTCTTGAACGGGTTAACGATGCTGTCATGGAGACGGGTTGTTATAAAGAGAGTTTTGAGTGGCCAGTGATGACTTAGAGATTCAGAGCACTTGCTACTGTTGCAGAGGACCTGGGATCAGTTCCCAGCACCCACACGGCAGCTCACAACCACTGTAACTCCAGTTCCAGGAGAACTGACATCCTCTTCTGACCTCTGGGAGTACCAGGCATACATGTGTGACAGTACACAACTGTGACCCCAGCGTGTGGAAGGCTGAGGTAGGGGAATCGTGAATTCAAGGCCAACCTGGCAATATACCCATGTTCTTCATAAATTGCCCAGTCTCTGGTATTATTATTTCTGTTATAGCAAGCCAAGTGAGCTAAGACAAACCTTATGGGGCTTTTGACTCTTTTTACTGGACAAAAATAAATCTTAGCATAAGTAAAAAATTAAACTTATCAAAGAAAAGATGAAAAAATTAAGGCAGATTTTTCCTTTTTGAAAAAAATTTCTTTGATAATAATTCATAAAAATTATTTTAAGGGGTTGGGGATTTAGCTCAGTGGTAGAGCCTAGCAAGCACAAAGCCCTGGGTTCGGTCCTCGGCTCTGGCAAAAAAAAAATATATATTTTAAAACAGTTCTTTAACATTTAATATTTATTTTAATTATGTGTATGTGTGTGGATATGTACATGTAAGAGCAGCTGCCAGAGGAGGCCAAGGGTGTCAGGTCTCCCGGAGTAGGAGTTGCGGGCACTTGTGAGCCTCCTGATATGGGAGTTAGGACTCAAACCTGGGTCTGTTGCAAGAGCAGGAAGTGCTGATTTTGAACTAGAAGGTGGTTCCCAGCACAGCGTTCATCTGCTCCGGCTGCCTTTACAGGGCCTGGTGGTTTAAGCAACAGAAATCTACTTCCTCCTATTTCCAAGGGCAGAAAACCCAAGGTTAAGGTCCAGTGGCGATGGTTTTTGGTCTCTGTCTCGATTTCAGATCACATTTTTTTTTTCTTTTTGATTTGTGGATCAAAATCTCATATGATCTCAAACTCATGATAGTCAAATTGGGCAAGCTGGCTAATTTTTTGTCAACTTGACATATGCTAGAGTCATCTGGTAAATTGGACCCCCAACTGAGAAAATGTGTCCATTAGGTTGTGCTGTAGGCAATCTAGGGAGCATGTTCTTTAATAATTGATGGGGGGGGGGGCATGTCAAGCCCACTATGGATGCTGTACCTGCCTTGACAGGTTCTCCTGGGTCATATGAAAAGACAAGCAGAGTGAGGATGAAATGGGAGCCAGTAAGCAGAGCTCCTCCGTGGTCTGCGCTTCAGATCCTGCCCTGAGTTCCTACCCCAACTTCCTTTATGACGGACTACTTCCCAAGTGCTGGGATTACAGCTGGGCACCACCACATGCAGCTTCAAAGGGCCGCTCTCTTCCTTACCCTCCCGGCCCTTCCTTTGCATCTGCATGCTGGGGCCTCTTCCTCTCCTCACAAGGCATTGTGTTGGGTCCTATCCTTTGGACTCTGGCCTTACAACAAGGGCCTGCTTCCAACAGACCTAACTGGGATTGCAGTGTCATCTTGGATTTGAGGTCCACCGTCTATAGCGGGGCCGAGGTGCTGTCGAGTGCTCGTTAGGACAGACTGATGTGCCATGGGGAGAAAACTCCTGTTACACAAGCTTCAGGGAAGCAAGAATTATAGCGGTGGCTGTGAGTTCAATGTTACCACATCAGTAATAGATCTTAAATATGTCTTCAAAGAGAAATGCACAGAACACAAAGTTACATATTGATTGTTGAGTAAAGCGTGATCGGTGGCCCATAGGAATCTAACCCTGTATTTCCCCTGAGAGCAATGTTTCGGTATTTACTAACTCGGGGTTTGCAGTGGCTTTGGCTACTGTGGATAACAAGTACACATGCTTCTTCTTCTTCTTCTTCTTCTTCTTCTTCTTCTTCTTCTTCTTCTTCTTCTTCTTCTTCTTCCTCCTCCTCCTCCTCCTCCTCCTCCTCCTCCTCCTCTTCCTCTTCCTCTCTCTCTCTCTCTCTCTGATTCATTCATTTATTTATCTGCATGCATGCCTGCATCAGACAGAACAGGGCATCAGATCCCATTACAGATGGTTGTGAACCACCATGTGGTTGCTGGGAATTGAACTCAGGACCTCTGGGAGAGCAGCCAGCACCCTTAACCACTGAGCCATCTCTCCAGCCCCTCTCTCTTTTTTGTTTTGCTTTCACATTGTCTTTTCCGATGCCCCCTCCACCCACTCTACTGTTCTTCATGGCTGTACTAGCTTGCTTTATCTTACTGTGAAAAACATGGACCAAAACCAAATAAACGAACAACACCTTGGGAGAAGAAAGGCTTGTTTGGCTTCTCCATGTCAACCATAGTCAATCCTCGAGGAAAGTCAGGGCAGGAACTCCAGCAGAGCAGAGGCACATGCCATGGAGAAATGCTGCTTACTGACTTGCTCCACAGAGCTTGCTCAGCCTGCTTTCTTATACAACCCAGGACCACCTGCCCAGCGGTGGCACCACCCATGTTGGACTGGATCCTTCCACGTCAATCATTCATCAAGGAAAAGCCCCATTCAATCTGATGGAGGCAATTCCTCAACTGAGGGTCCCTCTTCCCTGGTGACTCTAGTTTGTGTCAAATTGACAAAACTTCTGCAGCACCACAGCTGTGCTGAGGAGGCAGACAGCAGGCCAAGGGCAAAGAGGAACTAAGCCGCTTCCTCCACGGCCTACTCTCTCTGTCTTCAATTTCAGATGATTACAGCTCATGCCCTCGCTCGCATTCTGGCTCCCAGCAGTCCCCAGCATCTCAGCAGACTCTCACGGGTACACTAGGATTTCATTCATGTCCACGCTTTCTCCCCTGGCACTGCCAATTATGAGCAATTCAATCTTGGAGGAAGAGGCCAACAGTACGAGTTGGTTCATTCCCTGACAAAAAAACTCAACCGGGGAAACATTAGTGACATGATGTGAGAACAAGCACCTGGCAGCATCAGGTTTGTCGAATACAATGATTGAAACAAGAGGTCTAAGAGCCGGCACGTGTGCCCAGACACACACAGACACAGTAAGCAAGGCGCAGTAAGAAGCTGCAAAATCACTATGAAACTTATTCCACAGGCTGGAGAAATTAAAAGGGATAAAGGCCAAGGTTAAAAAGGGTGAAAATTCTAGTATCTGGATAATAGTGATTCAATGGGAGAGAAAGTAATACAGAGGAAAGAACAGAGTCTGCGGTACAGAGTCATAAAGCTCTGAACCTAGGCAGTTTTTGTGCAGTAGAATCGATGAAAACTAAGAAAAAAACCAGAATATTTTGGAGAAAAATAGGAGCTCTTACACAAAAGAGCAAGCAGCAGTTGAACCTCAGAATTCCTGGTGGTAACACTGGATGCAAGACGAGGAAGTGGCGAGGGAAAGCGAGGTACATTGGCTTTTATACCCAGTAAAATTAACACCTAAATAGAAAGATGTAGTGAAAAAATATTCTGAATGTAGTAATATCTTCTGGCCCGTGAAAGTTTAGAACCTGTGCTTTTAAAAACCTTTGGAAGGAAGATTCAAGCTAGTGGAAAATAAATCCAACAATGCTACAGAGCAACAGTTCTTAACTGTGGGTTGTGACCCCTTTGGGGGTAGAGTGACCCTTTCCCAGGGGTCGCCTAAGACTATTGGAAAACACAGATATTTACATCATGATTCATAACAGCAGCAAAATTACAATTATGAAGCAGCCACGAAATAATTTTATAGTTGGGGGTCACCACAACATGAAGAACAGTGTTAGAGGGTCACAGCATTAGGAAGGCTGAGAAGCACTGATGCAGAGAAATGAGAAGTTAGAACAGTCAAATAAGCTACTTAGTGTTGTCTTTTAAAAAAGCAAAGCTGTTTCAAGTCTTGGCTCAAAAATAAGTGTGTGTGTGTGTGTGTGTGTGTGTGTGTGTGTGTGTGTGTGTATGTGTGTGAGT
This sequence comes from Onychomys torridus, assembly GCF_903995425.1. Classification (NCBI taxonomy): domain Eukaryota; kingdom Metazoa; phylum Chordata; class Mammalia; order Rodentia; family Cricetidae; genus Onychomys; species Onychomys torridus. Next base: position 75,788,732 of record NC_050448.1, on the reverse strand, counting down.
GTGTGTGTGTGTGTGTGTGTGTGTTGCCGTTATGTGTACTCACAGTGGGGAGAAGGGAAGAGAACATGGGTGAACCACTTGCACTTTGCAGGTGAAGAAGTAGATAGTCATAAATTTAATAAGTCAGGATAAATAAGTAAATGTGTTTCACTGAAAGAACAAATATAAAATGTTATTTTTATACCAGCAAAAGAAAATCAAATCAGTTCAGTTTAAGGCAAAAAGCTTTATTTTTTTGCGATTTCATTTATTTTTATTTTCTGTGTCTGGGTGTTTTGTCTGCACGTGTGGCTGTGCACTGTGTATGTGCTTTGAGTCTCTAGAGGCCAGAAGAGGTTGTTTGGGTCGCTTGGTATGGGAGTTATAGATGGTTCTGAGCTGCCATATGGGTGCTGGCAGCTGAATCTTGGTCCTCTGGAAGAGCAGCCAGTGCTCTGAACCACTGACCCATCTCTCCAGCCCTAAGCAAAGAGAGTTTTAAAAGTTATCAGTAGTGGAAAAGGTGGAGTAAGACTGTAGAAATAGACCCTAGTATAAAATGATTACAATAAATGTAAATGAATTAGACCATCACAAAATAGAGCATCTCCAGGGGATGGGGACATGACTCAGAGGTTGACTGCTCAGAGGTTGACTGCTCTTTCAGAGGTCCAGAGTTCAATTCCCAGCAACCACATGATGGCTCACAACCATCTATAATGAGATCTGATGCTCTCTTCTGGCATTCAGGCATACATGCAGATATAACACTCTATACATAGTAAATAAATAAGTCTTTAAAAATATAGAACATCTCCAAATGCATGGTCTAAAAGCCACCAATATATTGCTTACAGAAGACTTTTCACAGAAGAATACAGGAAGATTGTAAATAAAAGAATGGAAACAAAGAGATGTCTCAGTTGGTATAGGCACTTGCTGCCAAGCCTGATAACCTGAGCTTAATCCCCAGAATCCACATGGTGGACGATGAGAACCAACTCCTGCAAGTTGACCCCTGACCTCCACAAGTGCACCATGACACAGGTGTACACACATCTATGTGTGAATATGTAAATAAATGTACTAATATTTAAATAAATAAAAAAGGATGAATATCAAGCATATATGGCCCAAAAGAAAGCTGAGGCAACAATCTTAACATCTGGTGAGATGTTGGGTCCCGCCCAACCTGTCAAACAGTCCCAAATAGGGGAGTAAGGATTGAGAAAAAACAGATAGGAAAAATAGAAACAAAAAAGAAATGACAGAGACACAGGATAGGTTTGGGAGGGCTCAGAGTCAATATCTCAGCAGCCCTAGGTTTACTTCTCATAGCCTTTTTATACCCAAAGCACGGGGGCGGGGGTGGTGGTGGTGGAGACTTCCTTACCATGGTTCAAGGAACAAACAAGCATGCAAAAACACTTCCTTAATTCTCAAAACAACTAGTAACCATGCCTTTGGCCAACCCTCCTGTTATCCAGTCTTAAGGAGCAAAGACAAGCTTGAACTCTCTGACCTTAAGTCTAGATGGAATCAAGCCACAAGCTGCAGTCACTGTGGGCTCCCACAGTAATAGAAAAGTCAAGGGGCAAAGAAAGAAACCACATACTTGTAGAATGGGAGAGGATCAGTCCTGGGGTAGTCGTAGGGAGTAGCCTGCTGACGGAGGACAACACAGAGACTCACTGCTCTGAGGTGTGGACACTGAGGCTACCATAGGATGGCAACATTTCCTAAAATTGTGAGCACCGGTGGTAGCCCATGGCAACAGAGTTACTCAAAGCAGGCCTGATAGATAAGCAGTGACCTGGTCCATCGGGTGAGGCCGTCTCTGGCAGGAAGACAGGTGGTTGCAATCTCAGTTGGTCACTTGGCCGACATCTGTGCTTGCAGAGCTGACAAAGGAATTCAAGTGTGGCATGCTTTACCCTAGACACAGGGCTTCCTAAGAGAGCAAGGGAGAGCAAAGGATCAGAGATGCCTGCAACTTGGGCATGTGTCTGCCATCAGCGTGTCCTCTCACTCAACCTTCAGGCAAGTGGGAAGCTTTAGTTAGGAAAGTGGGTGAAGATCTCCTATACCACATAGAGATCAGTGTCTTGGGATCAGGGCCACGGAGAGATTAGGAAACCTCCTGCCTTCCTATCTATCTGACAGCATGCCACCAATAGATAACTGGAATTCCACTATTAGTAACTTCATGCTTTTCCACATGTAGCACCAACTAGCAACCGGAGGATAGGGTTCCACATACAAGAACTGCCAGTGGGGAACAACTTTCAGGACAAATATGTGGATATTAACATTCCGTGGCTATAAATCAGACCAATTTCCCTGACAGTCTTTCATTCAATCACAATTGTACGGTAAGCCTTAAGCAGAGAAAAGGTCAGTGAGAGTAAAGATTGGTTGTGATTGTTGGACAAGATAGTTCAGTGAGTAAAGACACCTGCCACCAGTCTTGAAAACTTGAGTTGGATCCCTGAGATACTCATGGTGGAAGGAGGGAATCAATTCCACTAATTTGTCCTCGACTTTTTTTGTTTTTTGTTTTTTTTCAAAACAAGGTTTCTCTGTGTAGCCCTGGCTGTCCTAGAACTCACTCTGTAGACCAGGTTGGTCTCAAATTCACAGAGATCCACCCGCCTCTGTGTTGGATTAAAGGTGTGCACCACCACGTCTGACTTGTCCTCTGACTTTTACAAGTATACTTTGGCACTTGTGTGTATGTGTGTGCATACACACATAAGGACATGTGCATGCTTATACATATGTACACACAACAAATAAATAAGTAAATTTAATAAACATAATTAGAAACTATGTTTAGGGTGTTCTGTTGTTTTCCTTGTATTTTTGTTTTAATAGACAACAAAGGGTATGTTAGGAAGGCTGTCTGTATTTGGCTTAAGAGTCTGGATGCTGTTAGAATGCAAATATTCCAGAAGGGTGTGAGTGTTTGGTTTCTTTTGATTAATAGACCATGTATTTTAGAGCAGTTTTAGGCTTGTAGCACAGTGAGAGGATGGTACAGATTTCCTATACTCTCTTGAACTCACACATTTATAACCTCCTCCACATCAACATGCCCATCCGACTAGAACATCTGCTACAATGACCATCTTATGTTGCTATCTAGAGTTTACATCAAGGCTCTCTCTCATTGCTATGCCATCTATATACCCATATATTCTGTATGTTCACATATTGTATATGAACCAATATACAGTGAGATATAGCCACCATTATCACGTTACACACAATAGAGTCCACTGCCCTAAAGACTCACCCCACTCCTTTTGATTATCCCTTCCTCCCCCAACCTTTGGGGACGACTGATCTCTTTACTGTTGATGTGGTTTTGCCTTTTCCAGGAGGTCATATAGGCTGTCTGTAGTGGAACATTCCTGTAATCACAGCACTTCAGTCTTCAAGGATTTCAAGGATTTCAACTGTACAATGAATCCAAAGCTAGCTTGGGCAGCAGGAGACCCTTTCTTAAAAGCCAAAACGAAACAGACAGAATATCTGTATGTAAAAGTATGTAGACTTTTCCAGATCGGTGACTTTCACTTTTCAATGTGTATCTGAGGTGCCTCCAACTCTGTTTTTGCAGCTTGAGCATCCTTCTTTTTAACAGAGTGATGCTTTATTGTCTGAATGTGTCATGGTCTTTCAAGCTTTGCCAGTTAGGAGCCAAGCTGTGTTCTGCCATTGTGGATTTGCAAAGGAGCTTGCTTTAGCAATATGGGATGGAGAGGGGTGGAATGTGGTGTGGGCAGGGGACTAATAAAGGGAAGGCATTAAGGAAGACCAAGGCTAGTAGGGCAGTGACCTAATGCTCTCCTGCGTAGCTATTAGGTCCATGAAACACTCCATTGGCCTACTTCAAGAGCTGTCTGGAAGTTAAAGAAGAAAGACGTTCTCTTTGAAGATGGAACATTTTCTCTTCCAGGTCAAGAAGTTTGTTCAACTCAGAATTCCGGGGAGAGTCTGTGAGGATGGCCAAAGGAGGCTTGGCTAGAGGGAGCAAATCTCTGAGGGGAGTTCACTTGAGCACAGGATCTCCTCCGGGGGAGTTTATCTCAGGGGGACCTCTCCTCAGGGAGGCCTATTCTCAGATGACTCTTCTTGGGATACCCTCTTAGGCACATCTGTCTTCCAGAACACAGGCCTAAAGGGAGCTAGCTATGCTTGGTTGTGGGATTCTGAGATGGTGAACAACTCTTTCCAGGGGTCTTTCTTTAGGGGAAACTATTCTTGTGGGGGAGTTCTTTTCTGGTTGAGAACTCTTCAGAGAAAACTTTTCAAGAGGACCTCTTTTCAGGGTTTTGTGACTTGGGGAAAAATATTTATGGGAAGCACACATAATAGGGAGATTTCCCCTCTGCCCTTTCCCTACTCAGTGGGGCTTTTGGCAGGCTCCTGTGTTGGACATGTTCATCCTCTGTAACAGGACAGTGTCAGAAACAGTCCCACTGCATGTTCACACTGCAGGGGTGGGAAAATGTCTTCCCAGCTCATCCTAGATTTGGGGTCAAGACCTATGCAGCAAAAGCCAACTAGTAAGAGACAAGAATGAAAACGTACTTAAGGGAAGTTTTCAGTAGCTTGGGAGATGTCATCAGGAAAGGAGGGCCTGGAAAAATAGATAAATGTGAGTATAGGTTTGATGAAAAGTGGACAATCAGAGGGATAGGGTAGGGGGACAAGCAATGGAATTCAATAATAGACTAGGGAAAACTTACCAAGGCCTGTTAACATCCCTTTCTGTGTCCCTCACCTTCAGAGGTAAGGACATTCCTTTCCTCCTGGTATATGAAGGGCACCTCTCACATGAAGTTGTATGACCTACTTCTTTGGAGAAGATCAGGAAGGTCAGGGTTTCCTCCAACTGAAAATACATTTAGATCTGACCCCATCAACTCTAATTCTTTCCCTCCCCATGCTGTGCATAATTTGTGGAATCTTCTAGAAGTCCCAGCAGTCATATAAGGAACATGGCAAAGATTATATGAAATTCCTTCCTTCCTTCCTCCTTCCTCCCTTCCACTCTTCTTTCCAATCTTCCTTCTACCCTTCCACCCTTCCTTCCTTCCTTTCTCCCTTCCTTCCTTCCACCCTTCTTTCCTTCCTTCTTCCCTTCCTTCCTTCCACCCTTCCACCCTTCCTTCCTTCCACCCTTCCTTCCTTCCTTCCTTCCTTCCTTCCTTCCTTCCTTCCTTCCTTCCTTCCTTCCTTCTTTTGAGATAGGAACTCACTAGGTAGCCCTGACTGTCCCAAAGCTCTCTAAGTAGACCAGGCTGTCCTTGAACTCCCACACTCTGAACTCACATGCTTCTGACTCTGGAATCCTGGAATTAAAGGCATGCACCACTACACCCAACACTGAAAACACCCTTTTCCATACATATCAAACCATACTATGGCTGGTTCTGGAGGATAACCTCTGTGTTAGAGCTTCTGGAAGGATTGGGAACAGATAACCAACCCTCTCTCTTTTGTGTGACATGTGAGTAGCTGACTTGGAGACTTGCACAATAAAATTTCTATGACTTCAACTCAGAGACCTGAGCCCTTGAGCTAGCAGGGCTCCTGACACTGTACTGTGAGCCAGGTAGGTGCTATATGCTGTTGGCATTGGTGTTGCTGTGGAATAAGCTTCCAGAAATGAGTCAGGCAGGGTGGCATTGGAAAGCCAGGAGTCTCTGGTTGGATGTAAGACCTTGTTTGTAGCAGAGATACAACTCTGTGTGACTTTCATGTGGCTTCCTTTGTAGCAGTTAGGGCACTAGTGAAAACAGAAAGCTGATGAACGAGAGAGACTTCACTGAAGGACCATTGAAGATGTGTGCGCAAAGTCAAGGGAGCCACTGGGAATGCTGAAAGACCCAGAGACTTAGAATCACAGGAAGTTGTTACTTCCTAGAGCAGAGAGAAGAGGACTTATGATGAGGACTACCTGGAGATGGAGTCAGAAATACAGTATCAAAGCAGGAAGTAGTGGGGAGAAAAATCCCCAACTTCTTTTCTTCTTTGTGGTTGTTGCCTATTTTGCAACCTCACCAGAAGGCAGGCAGTAGGAGAGGTCAAGTGATGTAGCTCTGTAGTTAGCCTTCGGATAGGCCTACAAGGTGGAGAACCAACTCCAAGGCTGATGGGCAGTAATCGGTACCCCCATTGCTGTCAGGGATGTGTGTGTTCAGACACAGTGCTATTATAAAACTATAATCCAGGGGAGACCCCTTGCATTTTACTTATTCCCTCCACCTCCCCTTCAGTATCATACAAGTTAGTTACAAATGCATTACTAAGGAGGGGATTTTTCCATCTCTCCCCAAACACACTTCCAGCCCCCTTCCATTGACAGGAGCTCTCCATGGAACAAGCAGCATGCAGAGAGACAGAGCTATGCCCATGCAGATATTTACCAGACCAGACCTTGAAAGCTCAGAAAATTGTCAGACTACAGCAACGTTGATGGTTAACCTTCACTGTCAACTAGTCTGGATTTAGTATGACCTAGGAAGTTGAGGCATGCCTCTGGGAGTATCTGTGAGGGCATTTCCAGAGATTTACTGAGGAAGGAGACCCTTCCTGAATGTAGATTGGTCGATCCCCCGGGGTTGGGGCCTGTAAGGAATGGAAAGGAAAAAGGAGGAAGCCCTCTGAGTATGAACACGCCTGCTTCTCTGTTCCTGGTCCACCACGATGTGGACTGAGGTGCTCAGTCATGCCTTTCCTGCTTTGATGGAGGAAATGGCCTTCAAGTGGAGCTTTAAAGGACAGCAAGAATCAAGGTCTGCTGAGACAGATGGGGAGAAAACTTCCAGCAGAGGGAGCAGAGGTGACATGGAATGGAAATGAGATGTATAGTCTTTCTTTATCCATGGTGTCGTGGGATATCATGTGGAAAATCAGCGTGATTATTTATCTCCATGATGCTGACCTCTTTGTATCTGTGTAATAATAGCCCTGGCAGGAGCTCACATACAATCCCAACTGGAACCAAATATTAATTTCTTATTTTTAACTAAGCCACAGATCAGCTGCAACTTGAAACACACACACACACACACACACACACACACACACACACACACACAGCCCAATCCTATTCATCTCTAAGTTTGTGGTAGACAATAGCATCCTGCGTTCCCCAAAAAGCACAAATGAAGCACAATTGCTGATAAGGTATATTTTAATTTTCTTAATTATTTTCCCCTTCTAAATATAATATCAAATTTATTTGGTAATCTGAGTTTGCAAACCTCTTCATTAGCTCACAGAAGTCAATGAGGCGGGACCAGACATAATGATATTGATTTCTGCATGTAGCTTGCAGACTTTGTCTTCATAATTAAACCTCTGCACATTGCTATATCCACAGGGTATCAGTCAGGGTCTATAATTGAAAACACAATCACCTACTTAGCTAGTTTTAAGCAGAAAGAAAATTCATTATAAGATGTCAGGTAGCACAGACTCTCTGGGAAGGTCAGAAGGTCAGGATTGGAAGCTACGCAGTCACGTGTATCACTCACTTTAACATCTGCAAGGACCACACAGGGCAGCACAGCAGTGCCCACTAGTGATGCCAGATGCTCTGCTTCAGGATCTCTGCCGGTACCCCCAGAAAACAGACACGCAGCTGTTGGGTGTTCCTGTCTTGCACACTGTGAAAGGATAAGTGGCGCTGGTTGGTCGGCGGAAGAGTCGCGAGTCATGACTAGCAGAGTTAGAATGGGCTTTATTAGGAAGAAGAGGGGATAGGACGGAGAAGCCAGGCCTGGCAGAGAGGAAACAGAAAGAGAGGCGCAGAAGAGAGCGTGGGGATCCATGTGTGGCCTTTTAAGGCGGGACGCAGTCGCCTGCTGATGACGTAAGGCATCAAACCTGGAAGAGTGAGAGCAGGATCCACACAGCTCCCTTCCAAACCTGAGCCTTGCATTGGGGCATCAATGGGCAGGAACTGAGTGGCACACCTAGCCTGCAACCTGCCTTGGAATCAAGAGAAATAGGTTTTTTTTTTTAATAAAAAAAGATTTACTTTTTATTTTTATTTGTGTGTGCATGGTGTGTGTGTGTGTGTGTGTGTGTGTGTGTGTGTGGTATTGTGTTCCCCCAAAATGTTGTGTGTTCCCCGAAATAAACTTATCTGGGGTCAGAGAACAGACAGCCACTAGAACAGAGCCAAAAATGGTGGCTAGAAAATGGGTCAGAGCAAGCCATTGCAGAAGTTGGGTGGTGGTGGTGCACGCCTTTAATCCCAGCACTTGGGAGGCAGAGCTAGGCGGATCTCTGTGTGTTCAAGGATACAGCCTGCATGGAGACTTACACTTTTAATCCCAGAAAGCAAGCTTTTAATCCCAGGGAGTGACGGCAGAAAAAGAAAAGATGTATAAGGCATGAAGACCAGAAACTAGCAGCATTTGACTGGTTAAGCTTTTAGGCTTTGGAGCAGCACAGTTCAGCTGAGATCCATTCTGGATGAGGACTCAGAAGCTTGCAGTCTGAGGAAACAAGACCAGCTGAGGAACTGGTGAGGTGAGTTAGCTGTGGCTTGTTCTGTCTCTCTGACCTTCCAGCATTTACCCCAATACCTGGCCTCGGGTTTGATTTTATTAATAAGTACCATTAAGTATTCCTGCTACGTGTGTGTGTGTGTGTGTGTGTGTGTGTGTGTGTGTGTGTGTGTGTCATGTGTCTGCAGAAGTCAGTAGAGGGTCTCAAACCTGAAGTTGGAATTTCAGGCCATTCATTGTGAGCTGCTGGATGTGGGTGATAGGACCCACACTCTAGTCCTCCAGAAGAGCAGCAAGTGCTCTTAATCACTAAGCTATCTCTTCATTTTCAGGAGAAATAACTTCTTGTTTCCATCTTGGAAAGTGAAAGTCCACAACAGGAAACACTTCCCAGACACAGGAAGCTGTCTGAACAATGTGGGTGGCCACCAGCATGGCAGCGCCATCCAAACTGTGTGTCACCATGAGCCTTGGATATATGACAACCCATTTTATCCTCTGGGTTCAGTTGTTCAGCACACAGGAGATTTCTGGTTTGGGCAATATTGTGAATAAAGTAAAAACTATCCCACTGCAAGTCACCTTAAAATGTGGGGCATGTAACAAAACTCCTCTGAAAGGTGTCATTGATCTTGACAGAAGCAGGTTGTGAAGGCCTTCCCACAATGAAGCTGAAGCCAGGGAACTCAGTGACAAGCTTTCTCTGGGGCTGCCATTGCTCCTTGGAGATCTGTTGTTATCTATAACCCAGACTCTGCGGTTCAGAGATGACATAAGGACCAAAGTTAACACTGAGACCCTTACCAAATAGGGTCAGAACAAAGACCTCCACATAGTGTTGGCAGAGCTGAGAAGTCAGTGAAAGGCTCTTAACAGGAAAAGTGCTCAGAGCACGGGGACATTGAGAGACTCCTTCCAGTTCTGGCTGAAATTTCTGGGCAAAAATGTCTCCTAAAACTGTGAGTTGATGAAGGAGAGATTCCACAGAGCCACTGCATCTGGCTTGAATTCTGGAGAGACAGCCCCCAGGCTTTGAACTGCCTTTTGTTTAAAGTCGGCGATTGTTACCTTTTGTTTATGGTCCGGGGCTGTTATCTGAGTTGCTCTTTGGAAGGAATCACAGAGCCTTTGCATAACTTAGTCTGGAGAGGACCTGGCAAACCAGGAGGTCTGCTGGCTGAGAACTGCTTAGGCAAATGGTTCCTTCCAACTTTTAATATTCGGAAATAAACCTACTAGAGATGTAAATTGTGTACTAACAAAGGAGGCTTTTGCAGTCAGGTTATCAGAAGCCGGCTTCTGCTACTGTTGCTAAGGAGTGACCTTCTTTCTTTGACTGACCCAAAGAACACACAACACTGACGAGTTTGGGACTGGATGTCACAAGCCCACATAGCCCTAGAAAGCATGGCAGGAGGTATTTATGGATGCACCTCCAGGTTTGCTTTGTATACAGAGACAGGCAGAAACAAACACTAATTGTCTCCTGAAGGTATGTATGTCTATAATCCTGGTCTCTCAGGACTCCCACAAACTCAGGCAGACGCAAGATCACACTGTGAAATTATAAGGACACATGGAAACAAGCTAGCTAAAACCAGAGTCAGTAACACACCAGGCAAAGCAGGTCCCATGGGACCTCAGGGGCTAGAACTAAGGTACAACTGAGTAATGCAAAGGGGAAATGGGATTGCACACACATCCAAGGAAAAGAGCTTGACAAAAAAAGAGGGGGCACACACAGCTCAAGAAAGAACTCACAAACTGAAAGACTCACCCAGAACTGAGACAAAAACCAAAATGAGACAGAAACACGGCAAATATGAAGTGGGAGTTGAGAGACACGGCAACAGAGTGGGGTCCGAGGCAGGATGAGCTAGAGTCCCAGAGAAGGATGCTGAAGGGACAGTTGTTAGGGGCACCCAGAGAAGGATGCTGGAGGGACAGTTAGTTAGGGACCAGAGAAGGATGCTGGAGGGACAGTTAGTTAGGGACCCAGAGAAGGCCAGTAGGTGACAAGCCATTACTCTGTTTCCTAGCATGTTGGGGGCAACTGAAAACGTACATTGGGTTTTAGCAGCTAGAGATCAACGACCAGGTTTATTACTGACGGAACGGTTGAATAAAGCATGAAGGAGCATGTCTAATAACGACACTCCTGATACTGCCTCAGATCAAGCCGATTAACCCGTATCATAAGTGGCGATGCTGGACAATCAAAGCCTCAACCCTTGACCCTCATCCTCCCCAGTGCCTGTCCTGAAGAAAATGAAACACAGCAACAGAGAGCTGTCGGTGCCCAGAGGAAAGGGAGCAGTAGATGCAGCTGAGCAACTCAGGTGCCTGGTCCGAGCTCACCTACTGGATAAATCATCTGCTTGCCTCAGGAGACAGTGGGTGTGCAGAGGCAGACTAGGGGTGCTGCTTTAAAAGAACCCCTCCATCTCCCCCCCCCCCACCCCGTCAAAGGACAGACATGAATTGAAGACATCACTCAGAAGATTCTTCAGAATTCTTAAATCATGATAGCATAATAATTGCTCAGCCCTAGACACACGGTAGTAAAACTACAGAACACCATGGAAAGGGAACTGAAAGCAGTTAGACGGTAGAGACAGATCTACTAATGGCCGTCTGAGAGGTCTTCAACAGAACAAGAATGAGGCCCGCAAACAAGATGCTTCTGGTGCTCAGAGGAAGTGGCTGTCAATTTACAATTGCACTTAGCCAAACTACCTGCCAAGAAAAGGGCTAAAATAAAGATATTTCCATACCACCCCCCCCCCCCCCCCAGTGAAAGAAACCTGAGAGCATCCTATGGAAACTTGTAAAATGTATTCATCTCAGGAAGAAGCAGCAGTTACGTCAGAGGGACCATGGGAGATGGAGCATCATTTGAGAATCCCCCGGAGCTTCCACTTTTTCTGACTCAGGCCTCTTGTGTCAACTTGCTGGCTTAATCTTATGAATAAAATGAGATGATACTCCTCCTTGTCTTAGTCCAAGTTCCCCAGAGAACCCGGCGAAGTACTGGCACCTTCTCAGAAAGCGCAAGTCCGTGGTGTTACAGGCGAGGAAAAGGGAATGGTGTAAGGCAGGAGGTGAGCACACAGCTCAGGTAGGATCCCCACCACCACATCCGCGTGTTACAAGAAAAATCCCTGCCTCTGTGTACTGTGTGGGAGGCACCAAAGAAGAGAAACTCGCATCTGCTGACCCCCCCCCCCCCCCAGTGCTCTGGCCAACGTCCCTCCCTGAAGCACTCACTCCCCTGCTCTTGGGTGGCTCTACTGGGTACCCAGTGGCCGTTCAACCAGCCAACTTGTGTGTTCTCTGGTGTGTCGTTTTCTCTAATTTCTACAAGTGCCCGTGTGGCTCAGTGCAAATAAGGCTTGCTTTATGAGCTGTGAGAACCACGCTGGCCCAGAGCCTTCACCCAGTCTTCACACAGCTCAGAAGACTTGGCAAGAAACCACAGCTCTGGGGTGGGGCTGGTGGAGTCAAGGAAGCCTTTGCTTGCTTCCCTTCAGGGGCGATCAGGAGACTCAAGAAGGTGTACAGGGTTTGAGTGCATAGAATCTTAAAATAGTTTCTCTCCCCATAAAGTTTGCTGACTTGCCTGTCTTTGTCTTCTTAGAACTCTCCTCTGCCCTGTGGGAGGTCTAAGCCAGACATGTTTTTAAATTGGGATAGGACAAGGTGATATCGTGGCAAGATATCACCCAAATCTCAGGGCTCAGCACAGCAACTGATTACCTCACTCCCGAAAAATCTACTGAGGTCCCCAAGGACTCTCCAGGACAAACATCACTCAGGAACGGCCTCCAGGGTCCATCCTGATAGGGGCTCCATCTGTGCTTGTGGATTCTTCAGTGATGGAGGCAAAGGAGCGTAGAGAACCAAGAGTCTACACCACTTCCTCTCTGAAGCGGTACACAGCACTTGGGTTACAGCGCTGGTAGTCACATGGCGATGCCTGACTTCAAAGGATGGAACATGTGTCCCCTAGTATATCTGGAAGAATGGGGGAACCCCTGGCAAATGGAAGTAATGATCCCAAGGAACATTTTTCTTACATAGTGTTTATGCTGAGGACATTTCAAGAATGTTATATCTCTCCTCATTCTCCTCATATTCATATTCCACACACATCATTGTATTCAGGTTAGGTAATAATCTCAGGAAGATTTAAATTTATTTTCTGTGGTAGTCCCATCATTTCTGGAAATATCCTAGTGAGGAGCTCAGCATTTGCTCTTCAGTAGAGAAAGTTATGATTGTGGAGGGTCTCTGCAACCCCCATGGACAGCGTAGTAAGAGCTGAAGGAAGCAAGTTCAGTTCAACATGACCTAGTAGCTGGTCTTGGTTCTAACTCCCAGAGTCTGACTCTGAGCAGTTTATTTTAGGCATACTTAAGCACAGCAAGATTTGATAAAAATTTCCTGATGATAATTAACTTAATCCTGTGTGCACAGCAAAGTTTAAGACATGATCACATAGAAACTCTTTGGAAAGTACATGTGGCATCTTCCGTAAAGACGAGTTCTGTAAACTTACAACATGTGACACCTTCCATGAAGATAGGTTGTATAGACTGACAAGGTCACCATAAGGGTCTGGAGGAGAACCATAGATCTTGCCCACACAGACAGTGCAAAGGTCATCAGGCTCTTAACCACCTTCACGCTCAGCCTTCTGGGAAGAAAACAGGTTATATATCTCTCCTTTGAAGAGACAACACTGTGTGTTTAATATTTCTGGTTCCCCTGGTGCTTATCTGTGCCTCCCAAAATGATAGTGGAAAAGATGGTTCTAGAACAAAAAAGGGCCTTAAAATTATACACACATGTACACACACACACACACACACACACACACACACACACACACAAATGCATATTCCCCCCTCCACACACATACACTCACACATACAGTTCTAGAAAGATCTATTAAAATCTTCCCTGTCAAAACAAGAGTACAATTTTAACACACCTAGTCCTCCCACTCCGGCATTGCTATCAGGACATCCATTCTGTGATTTCCTGTCACGTTCCCAATGCAGACTCCTCAGCTCTCCCTGGACCAGTTAATTGTCCACTGACAGGCTCCTTGCCACCCAGGTTCCCATCTGATCTATCGCCCATGCTGAGGCCACAGGTCTGATTTACATCCAGCCTGTGGTTTTAAATATCAGACACTGTCTCTGGTATTTTCTCATTATTTCCTAAGTAGGCTTTGTCTCTGCCAGGACTGAGCGCTTCTGGGAATGAGCAGCATTTCTTAGATGGCTTGCATATTCTCTCCCACCCTTGGTCCCTCCCTCCTCCAGCACCTGGTCCTGAATACTGTGTGTTCACAGTGCACTCAATAACTGCTTGTTGAATTGAATTTTCTAAACCATACTAATTACTCATTCAGCTCGGGTGTCTGTGTCTATGTGGAATGATGGATTTCCAGACGCCAGGACTGAGGGTCAATTCAAACCTCTTGAGGGCCTATTGGGCCCACAGTGGTGGATCACCTTCCCTGTTCCATGCTGGTAAATACAGGGCACAGGACTATGCTGCCCATGGTTTCGAAACAGCTGCCCTGCATTTCATGCTTCCCTCGAATGAGTCTTAGTGGTAGGCATGAAAATAAGCCCACCCCCCTCGATTCTGCCAACAAAAGGGCCAATGAATGCCAAATTAATGACTCATTGAAAGTCCATGGCATCCTGTTTCTGACTTCTTGGAGGAAGTAGACCCCAAGATTTCCGAGAACACTCTAAGCAATTTCTCCACTAAGCACTTCTTTCAGACATTTGCGCGATGACAATGTCTCCGTTATTATGAGCCTGGGACCCTCGGTATTTGGACTGTGGTGTTTAAATACTGCCCTGTTTCTAGTTCTAAGTGCAGAGGCTGACTGCCTGCAGGGCAGCCACGGCCCTCACCTTTTCTCCCGTCCCTCTCTAGTGTGGCCGTGCAAATACAGATGAGAAAGATGGATTTTGTGAAGGGAGAAGACACTTTCAATGCCTGAACAAAGTGTGGTATGCTATCGCAGAAGTCGGCAAAGTGGCGGTGCCGTGAGTACGCCGTGCCATGGCTGACTGGGAGTTCCAGTTGTTGGGTTTCAACAGTGGGCTTCGAGACAGGATGTTGGTGTGAGTGACCCAACGCGACAAGAAATCACCTCGAGAAGCTGATGAGGGGATGTCCTGGGCTAAGGCTGTCCGTCCGCACTGTTTCACAGCCATGCAAGCTGGCGATGCTTGTTGACATTTTAACCACTTGCTCAGTGACAATGCTCTTCTGGATTAGCAGCCACAGGCAGCCAGAGATGAACCAGAAACAAGAGTGGAGTCAGTGAGAAAACCAGAAATCAGATGGCTTTGAAACTGAAGGCACTACCAGCAGACAAGAACTTGCTTACACAAATCTGCATGTCATAGCTTTAAATATCTTAATACTAAAAGTCACCATACCATTGAAATATATTGTCTTTCAAAGAGTGAAGGAACATTATCGGGACAGCCCTCTAATTCATGCAGTCTGCATAGAAAACTAGTCGACTGAGGAATGACAAGTTATTAGATTTTGTTAATAATTGGACTTTGAAACAGGAGACACGCTGCTCTCCCCCCTTTGAGCTTCTACAACAACCAATGAGAGAACTTTGTCAGGTTAAAGATAAGCTATAGGCTGCCAAGATGGCCCGGCAGGTGAATGTGCCTGCCGCCATGCTTGATGACCTGAGTTTGATCCCTGGGACCCACAGGACAGAAGGAAAGAATGAATACCTGCAATTGTCTTCTGATCTTCACATAGGAGCCACAGCACCCATCTCTCTCTCTCTCTCTCTCTCTCTCTCTCTCTCTCTCTCTCTCTCTCTCTCATACACACACATACACACACACACACACACACACACACACACACCAAAATAAACAAATGTAATAAAATATTTAAATATAACATTTAAAGGTAAGTTGTTTATTATTTTTATTTTTTAAAGATTCATTTTATTTTTAATTGTGTGTGTGCATATATGTGAATGTGAATGTAAGTGTCCTCAGAGATCAGAAGAGAGCTCCAGCCCCCCTAGAACTCATTTAAGGGTTGTTGTAGCACGCCCCAACCCCATCTCCGACCAGGGGTGCTGGGAACCTAACTCAGGTCCTCTGCAGGAGCAATGCGCACTCCACTCATAACTGCTGAGCAATCTCTCCAGCCAGATAAGCTGCTTGGTGACACTGGGACTCATAGTCTCCATTCCTGGCACATAGCGTTTTTCAATACCTCAAAATGAGAGGGCTGGCCTGAAACTCAAAACTGCTGCTCTTTTTTTTTTTTGGTGTTTTTGAGACAGGATTTCTCTGTGTAGCTTTGCGCCTTTCCTGGAACTCACTCTGTAGACCAGGCTGGCCTCAAACTCACAGAGATCCACCTGCCTCTGCCTCCCGAGTGCTGGGATTAAAGGCGTGCGCCACCACCGCCCGGCGGAAAATTTTATTAAGGGGGAGGGGAGAGAGATAAAGAGAGGGGAAGGGAGGGAGAAAGAGTAAGAGAGGAAAAGAGAGAGAGAGAAGGAGAGAAGGAAAGTGGAGGTGTGAGCAGCATCGTGAAGAGAGAGGGAGGAAGAAGAAAGGGAGAAGGGTTTTTCCTCTAAAGGGGGGGCTTGACGTAAGGTGACGTCAGGACGCTGGGCAGGTTCTAACATTTGTGACCAGCAGGTTGAGAAACTCTGAGAAATGTTTAAGAACTTCTCGGAGGCTCAGTGGTGGTGGCACACGTCTTTAATCCCAGCACTCGGGAGGCAGAGGTGGGCAGAGGCAGGCCGATCTTTGTGAGTTCAAGGCCAGCCTGGTCTACAGAGTGAGTTCCAGGAAAGGCTCCAAAGCTACAGAGAAACCCTGTGTTGAAAACAAAACAACAACAACAACAAAAAAAACCCCAAACAAACAAAAAGAACTGCGTGGAGAAGGGCAGTTTACATTTGCTGCAAGGGCAGTGCAGGAGAGACTGAGTGAGAGCTGAAATATGGCATCTAACGGACAACATTCAGGGAACAGAGGTCACAGAATCCCAACTCAGTATCGCCTAGCAGCTGCTTTTGTGTATATATAACATCTGCCAAGTCCCCATAGCCCCAGGGAAAATGTCCATCTCAGTTTCTTGAGCAATGTTACATGACCATTGGAGGTAAATGGAAACGTGGGTCTTACCATGGACTGCAAGTCCAGGCCTGGATCTTTCCAGCTCCCAGCATGCTTCTGGTCAATTCTAAGGCAGCCTCTGTAAAGTCTCTAGAGACTGCCCAGAAAGAGTTCAACAGCAGCCCCTAGTACAGCCTTCCTAGTGACCTGATTAGCTGTCTGCTGGCGTGTGCAAACCTGAAGGCTAACCATTTCCTAGAGGGATACAGAACTTTGGCTGAGTGAGGTGTCCTGTCCGTTGCTCCCCCACCTCTGTCCGGGCCTCCCTACCCTCACCCCCACCCCTGCAGCTCATCTCCTTAAACTGTTTGTGTGGACACAGTAAAACCCCCCTCCACTGAAGTCCCACATGTGTTGTCCCAGCCCATTGCTAAAGGAATCTGCCAGTCTGTGGTGAGTCTGTCAGGAGCGGCTCTCACAAGGCTGCATGGGGCTCCTTTTCCATCTCTGTAATAACCCACAGCCACAATAAGTTGCAAGTCTTCCTGGTGAATCATTGAACCTGGGGTGATGTCTCCAAACAAACAAACAAACAAAAAGCCCAGCAAACATAATCGCAAAGGACAATTAAATCAGCTTTAATTGCTGATTTACATAATACTGGCAGAGCATTACAATTCAAGGAATATTCAAGAGCTTACAGTAAAATGCCGGTCTCTTGCTTACCTCTTCCCATACCTCTCTACACCTGTACTCTCCAGAGGAGCTACAGCAAGTGTTGCAGATATTTCTTCTAATATTCACATTATTGTCGAGATACACTTGCTTTCATTTAACCTTCCTCCCCTTCCCTCTTGTTTTGTTTTAAACAGGATATCATTATATATTTCAGGTGGCCTTAAACTCACAATCTCCTTGTCTCCTACGTGCTGGGAATACAGATGTGTGTCACCGTGCAAGCTACTCAGAATTTGCTGGATTTTCATATTTAGACACTATTATTATTTCTGCTATGGCACATGAAGACTGAGCTGCCTTACAGTACCATCTCAACACACTTAAAACGTTCTTGCCACAACCCCGTAGTGTAAATCTTGGTGTGACTTGTAACTGACACTGTTATGACTCCTAATTATTCACAACAGAAATGTCCTAGGGCTGGAGAAATGGCTTAGTGGTTAAGAGTACTTGTTTTTCCAGAGGACGCAGGGCTGGGCTTCTAGATCACACAGGGCAACTTACAACTTCCTATAGCTTCAGGCATCTATCACCTCTTCAGGCCTTTATGGGTACCCACACACATGAGTACACATACAGACACACACGCTTGCACATAAAATAAAAGCCAATCTTTTAAAAATGTGCTAGGGGTGCCAGGCGGTGGTGATTTTTTTGCACGCCTTTGATCCCAGCATTCGGGAGGCAGGTGGATCTCTGTGAGTTCTTGGCCAGCCTGGTCTACAGAGTGAGTTCTAGGACAGCCAGGACTGTTATACCACAAAGAGAAACCCTGTCTGGGGCGGGTGGGACACACACACACACACACACACACACACACACACACACACACACACAAAACAAAACAAAACAAAACCCAAAAAAACCCAAACACCCTCTCCCCCACAAATGCCCCAGAGACAAATGTTGTAGCTTTTTATTTGTGCTGTCGTTAGGTCTGGTTGGCAAGGCAAACACAAATGTAAATCTACCCTCCCCCTCCCCCACTTGGGGCTTTCTGTTCTTTCCTGTTGCTGATGTAGGGTTCTCTCTTTTCTTTGTGTGGATTTGCCGCCACCTCACACCCGAGTTTCGTTCATTCCCCTGGTGAACCACCTCCTCCTGTGGCCTCCGGGAATCAGCACAAGAGAATGTAGCCGGAGGCTCTCGCATCTGCCCTCTGCCTTAACCTACCACCCCACCAGAGTAAAGACAAGGGGAAGCTGTGAAACGCCTTTCTCAGGATCGTCCGATCTTTCCTCCATTGCATCCTAGCACCTAGTGCTGCGGTCGTCAGAGGTCCGCGGACTTCCTCACCTGGAATCCTCTCTTTCACCCTTTGTTGTGATAGGTGCTGGCGTCGGCTTCTCAACGGCCAAACTGATGTCTTTAAACCTGGGTGTTTTTCTTTTCTTTTCTTGTTAAGATTATGTTCCGAGAAATTTTAAGCCAGATGTGATGGTTCACAACAATAATTCCAGAATTAGGAAACAAAAATTCCAGAACTAGGTAGGAGGTTTGCAACAAGTTCAAGGCCAGCCTGAGATCTTGTCTCAAAAAAGAAAGCAAAAAAAAAAAAAAAAAAGAAAGAAAAGAAATAAAAAGAAAAAGAAAAACAAAAGGCTTATTTAATTTTCTCCTAACAGACATTTTATCTACATAATGAATTGGGTTTTTTGGTTGATTTATAAAAATTTCTTCAATCTATCTTTTAATCTATCGAGTTTTTATCTTATAATATTTAAAAATAAGTACTTTTCTGAATCCTCACTCTGTAGGTTCCCGGTTTTGCTGTGGCTATAACATTGCCTATCTTAGATATTAACTCAGGGTGTTTCCCTTTTACCCGCTTTTGAGCTGGAGATTTTTCTTTAGATGCTTGGTGATTGCCTCTTCCTCCTTTTCTTCTCGTCCTGCCCTTCCATCTCTCCCTCTCCCTTCCATCTCTCCCTCTCCCTTCCATCTCTCCCTCCCTCTTCCATCTCTCCCTTCCCTTCCATCTCTCGCCTGTCTTTGTTCTGGGACTGAACTCCAAACTCATGCTCCTTGGCTGGCCCCTACCACTGAGCCATATGCCCAGCCCCTAGTGATTCTTAATGGGACTTTTTCCCTAGCAGAGTTTCGCTCTGTTGCCCAGGTAGGTCTCTAGGACTCAATGATTCTTTCCCTGGTCCCTTGAATAACTGGGACTTCAGGCATGCGCCACCATGCTCCCATCAGTTAGTTCTCTGTTGTCATTTATCAGCAAGGACTGGGGGCCAATTGTGTGAACAGAAGGGATTTACTCAGGAATTGAGGAACAGCCTTCCTTCTTTCTTTCTTTCTTTCTTTCTTTCTTTCTTTCTTTCTTTCTTTCTTTCTTTCTCTCTCTCTCTCTCTCTCTCTCTCTCTCTCTCTCTCTCTCTCTCTCTTTTCCTTCTTTCTTTTTTGGAAAGCCCAGCATGTGATTAGATGAGAGGCTGGTCGTCTTAGACCAGTTCCACCACTGATAAATTTTCCAGCCTGGGGTACACTAGAGTCTTGATAGTTTGGGAAGGAAAGAAATTGAATTTCACCTGAAAGTATAGTGATTTTTTTTTTTTTTTTACCCAGTCCCTATTTTTTCTTTCTTTGCTTTGTTCTCTTCTTTTTCTTTTCCTTCCTTACTCCCTTCCTTTCTTCCTTCTAACAGTTTGGGGGAACCACCTTCCTGTAGTGGTTGGAGGCTGGCTCTTGCTATGGAGCCCAGATTGTTCTGGACATCAGAGTCTTCTTGCCTTGGACTCTTGAGAGCTGGGGATCACAGGCGTGTACCACCACGCCCACCGAGTGCCCCTTTTCAGACCTTCAGGCTTTTCTATGGATGAAGCCTAATGATGAACCAATCATTCAATTCACCGATCCCCAGTGATAATGACGAACAGGTAAGGCCCCCTGCTGGCCTGTGGTCCACTTCCGAGTTGGCAACCTCTCTGCTGAGCTCTGGAACACAAGGTTTCTGCTCTCTGGTGCAGAGGAGGGACAGCTATGGTTCTCTCTGGTGCCTATGCAGAATGGATCATTTCCTCTAGCCTCATCCCTCCCACTATCCCTAAACTGCTGCTAGCTCTGACCTCTGAGCCTCTCTGGGGCTCACTTGAAGAGACTGGCTTCTGCTATGGCCTCCGCCACCTCACACAGAGGTTCTTTAACGCTGCTGCTGTTGTGCCCTGCCTCACCCACTTTATGACTTCCAAAGTGTGGTTGGCATCTCTCTTCCAGGGCCCCCTTTCTCCTCTTTCATCGGAACTTCTTTTTTTCTTTTTCTTTTCTTTTTTTGGGGGGGTGAGTGGGGGCAGCGTCTCCCATGTAACCCAGGTTAGCCTCAAATGGAAACTTGCAATCCTCCAGTTTCCAACTCTGAAGTGTTTAACTCTGAAAAACCATTTACTGTGGTCTCAGCACCATGTCCAGTTGTGGTTTTCTGGGAAGGGCTCCGTCTTCTGTAAAGGGACGCTTCTTTGATGAGGGGTGACAGCTACGTGTATCTGTCCTCTAAGGATAGCTGGTTGACCTAAATACCTCTAAGGACCATCCTTCGTCTGCTGTTTGCTGCTCGAAATAGAAGGAACTGAGTCTAAGAATTCTCAGCTTCCTCTGGACCAACTCCACAGCCTCAGACCCGTGAAAGTGAGGCGTGCCACCACCCCCGTCCGACTGCGGATGAAGCAAAGCGTGTTCCAAGGCAGTGATGAGCTAAGACAGTTATTCGAAGTGAAACCTCAGGTTGCTCTTTGTTCCATCTCTACCTCCGTGAGTTCCAGGTTCCCACCCTCCAAACCTTAGCTGCCCGGTAGGGAAGCAAAACATTTCATGTTCCAGGTTACTTCCTATGCTTTGAGAAAAGTGGCATTAATACTCTTTCTGCTGAGGGAAGTAGCACTAACTGAAGGGAAATTGGGAAACTGAGGAGAAACCAGGAAGGTAGGAACTACTTCAACCCCAGAGGTAGCCGGTACACACATGCCAGCCTGTTCCCTTCCAGCCTCTGTCTGTGGTTGTGTGAGTGACATAGGGGACCTGCAAGGTAACTGTGTGTCTGTCCATCCTCCCCCCCCCCCCTTAACATCTTGGAGACACTTCTCCACATGTTCACAGTTCTTTATAGACTCCTTTGAGGCTGTATATATGGCTAGGCATCCATCTGGCCACTCTCTCATTGCTGAGTTTTTGGTATTTGTTTCTAAATTTTGCTGTTAAAAATAGCACAATATGAAGTTTTAAAATGTAAATTCTGGCCTACATTTTTACCCCACCACCATCACCACCATGGATACACTCTAGAGGCCGTGAACATTGTCTTTTGATGGAAGTCATCACACTTTTTCAGAAAGTATTCTTGATACCTGCTTTGTGTATGTGTGTAGTGCTGGAGACTGAACCTGGGCCTTGTACACACTGAACACGCACTGTACCCCTGTAACAATTCTCGTTACACTTTCAATAGCTTCATAGATGTCCTTTTTTAAATTAAAATAATGCCTCTATGTGATTTCTAAAATAAAAGTTATAAAAATCCACCATAAAAAAGCACCAGTCCCTGGATAAGGGAGCTTGCTGCTCTTGCTCTGAGTTCAGCTCACAACTGTCTGTAACTCCAGCTACAGGGAACCTGATGTCCTCTTCTGGCCTCTGTGGGCCCCTCTCTGCACAGGGTACACATACACCCATCCGGGCAAACACTCCTACACACAAAATACAAATAAATCTTCAAGGAATGAAAACAGCATCAGCCCCCTGGCCCACTGTGTTTTGATGCTGCCCCTGACTTTTTTGAGGGGGGGGGCAGAGTCTCTCTACAGAGCCTTGACCGTCCAAGAACTCACTCTGTAGATGAGGCTGGCCACACACTCACAGAGAGCCGTCTGTCTCTGTCTCCTGAGTGCTGGGATTAGAGGTGTGCGTCACCACCTCGGCCGCCCCTGACTTCTTAAGCTGCTGTTGAAGGTCCTCATCTCCAACAGTGTCTATTCTACTGTTCAAATTTTTTTTTAATTAGAGCAAAGTACAATAATACTTATGTATGAAAATGTCACAATGAAACCTATTATTTTATATGCTAATTGAAAACACAATTTAAAGGACTGAAAAGTAATTTAGAACATCATCATTTTGTCGGGCATTCCATAGACCTCTCATCTTCCTGGAGATTTCCATGCAAGGTTCTTTAAAATACGGTTCAACATGAACTAGGAACCAACCTGTTCTCTAAGAAGACCCCAAGTCACAGGTATCTAATTCTGTGATACTCCTCTGTCCTTGGTGGTTGGGGTTTCTGCTCCCAAGGCTGCTGCAGAGCCTGCCTGCTGTTACTCCATCTATATCCTATGATGGGGCACATTAAGCTGTGGCTTCTACTAGCCTCTTCCACCAAACATAGCTGTACAATAATTATGTTGAGAGTCCTCACCCCCAGACAGCTCATATTTCAATGGTTCTCAACGAGGGTGAATTTGCCCCTCAGGGAACACTTTGTAGTGTTTCCATATAGGTTTTGTAAGAAGCCATAACTGAGAGGAGAGGCTATTTCATCTAGTTGGCAGAGTTCAGAGATACCACTAGTTGTCCTACAATATGCAGGACAGGCCCCCATAGCAATGCACAGGACAGTCCCTGCCTTGGTTAGGGTTTCTATTACTGTGAAGAGACACCATGACCATGGCAACTCTTATAAAGGAAAACATTTAATTGTGGCTGGCTTACAATTCAGAGGTTTAGTCCATTATCATCATGGTGGGAAGCATGGTGGTGCGCAGGCAGACATGGTGCTGGAGAGGAGCTGAGAGGTCTACATTCAGATTGGCAGGCAGCAGGAAGAGAGAGTAACACTGGGCCTGGCTTGAGCCTTTGAAACCTCAAAGCCCACCCCCAGTGACAGACTCCCTCCAACAAGGCCACACCTCCTAACAGTGCCACTCCCTATGAACCTGTGGGGGCCACTTTCCTTCAAACCACCACAGCCATCATAGCAATGGACCATCATGGTAGTAGCCTGTCAGGAAACAGAGGTCAGCATATATTTATTTAAATTATCATCTTTTCATTATGATTGGTGTATCAGTTACTTTTCTGTTGCTGTGATAAAATACTGTGACCAAACATTAATTATGGGAGAAAGTTTATTTTGGCTTATGATTCCAGAGGAGAAATAGTCCATTGTGGCAGAAGCGTAGCATCAAGCCTCATGGCGACCGAGCAGAAAGCTGAGAGTCACAGCAGGAAGCAGAGACAGCAAACTGGAAACAGGACGGAAAATACACTCTCAAATCTCTCCTTCAGTGACACACTTCCTTCAAGCAAGGCTGCACCTCCTGAACCTCCCCAAACAGCGCCACCTGCTGGGGACCAAGTGTCCAAATGCCTGCGCATATAGGGGCTATCTCATTCCAATTACCACACCTGCAGATTGTTTCCTCACCTACAAAATGGGTTTGGTACTCAGGAGTCAGTCTGCTGAGACTGAGATGTTTGGTCAGGAAAACAATTTCATTCACTGTAGCGCCTCCAAAGGAAAAACACCTAGGAATAAATCTAACCAAAGATGTGAAAGGCTTCTGTGTTTACAAAACAGTCAATTAAAGAAACCGGAAAAGACAGTTGAATGAAGAAAGACATTCTATGTTCATGGATTGGCAGGATTAATATTATAATTGAAAGCCTTCTATAGATTTGATGCAATTGCCATCAAAATTCCAACGACATTCTTTACAGAACTAAAAAAGAGCAATCCGAGATTCATATGAAAGCACAGAAGATTCTAAAGAGCGTACACTATTATTTACAATACCATTTACTAAGATCCACGAGCTTTTTGCCAGGGTTGAACCTAGGGCTTTATGCATGCCAGGCAAGAAAAGCACAGTTATCTTGAACAAAATTGGCAATGCTGGAATTCTGATTTTTTAAACTTCAGTTTTCTTTCTTATTTTTGGTTTGTGTGGCTAAGAGTTTTTCCAGTATCATTTATCACTTCAAAGAACCAAGTCTTGTTTCATTGATTCTCTGAAATAGTCTTTGCACTTACT
Organism: Onychomys torridus; assembly: GCF_903995425.1. Classification (NCBI taxonomy): domain Eukaryota; kingdom Metazoa; phylum Chordata; class Mammalia; order Rodentia; family Cricetidae; genus Onychomys; species Onychomys torridus. The sequence goes on along the minus strand of NC_050448.1, from coordinate 75,764,321 downwards.
CTTTGTCAGTTTCTACCTTGATCCTCATTATTTTTTCATTATTTTCTGGATTTTTTTAATCTAGGCATTTACAGCTATGAAGTTCCCTCCTAGAACTGTATTGTAGGTTCAGGTGTGTTTGTTTGCATTTTTATTCAATCCCAGGAATTTTTAAACCTATCTGTCTTCTGATGTCCTTGACGATCCATCTGTCATTCAATAGTGTGTTCTTTGATTTCCATGACTTCGTGTAGCTTGTCTTGCTGCTGACTTCTCCTTCCTTTGTGATCCAATGGGAGACAGTAAATCACTTTCATCTTCTTGTTTGCTGAGGCTTGCTGTGTATTCTGTGATGTGGTCTATTTTAGAAAAACCTTTACGGGATGCTGAGAAGAATATGTATTCTGCAGTGTGTGAGTGGAATAGTCTAGAGATGTCTGTTGTATCCATTTTACCTATAAGGCCACTTAATTCTGAGTTTTGTTGCGGCTCTTATTGGTTTTGTTCCTCCGCATGATTTGTCTATGGCCGAGAGTGAGATATTGAAGTCATCCACTGGGTTCTTAACATTTGATCTCAAATTATGCTACAGAACCATTGTAACAAAAATGATATCAAATCGCACAAAACCTTCCATGAACAACACTGGAACTGGACAGAGAACCTGGAGATAAACACCGCGGCAGACGCCTGACTTCTGACAAAGCTTCCAAGTTCATACATTGGATACAAGGTAGTCTTTTTGCAAACATTCACTCAAAATGCATCAGTGACTTTAGTATAAGACCTGAAACTTTGAAACTACTGCAGGAAAACACAGGGGAAACACTTCAAGACCTGAGTACTAGCAAGGATTTTCTGAAAGAGCTGTCCAGGAAATACATAATAAGAGTGTACAAATTGGACTTCAAATTAAACATTTTTCATTATGGCAAAGGAATGGACAGAGTTAAGAAATAGCCTAGCCCTTATAGACTAGAAGACAATCTTTGCCAGCTATTTATCTGATATAGACTAGAAGACAATATTTGCCAGCTATTCGTCTGATAAGAGGTTAATGTCCAGAACATATGAAAACTCAAAACACTTGTGTTGGCTACTTCATGTCAACTTGACACAAGCTTGGAGAGAGGGACCTTCAATTGAAAACACGTCTCCATCAGATCGTCTGCAGGCATTTTCTAAATTAGTGATTGATGAGGAGAGTCCAGCCTACTGTGGGTGGAGCCACCCCCAGCCTGGTGGTCCTGGATTCTCTAAGAAAGCAGGCTGTACAAGCCATGTGGAGCAAGCCAGTAAGCACACCCTCCATGGCCTCTGCATCAGCTCCTGCCTCCAGGCTCCTGCCCTGCATGAGTTCCTGTCCTGACTTCCTTCCATGATGAACTGTGATATGGAAGTGTAAATGGAATAAACCCTTTCCTCCCCAGCTTGCCATTTGGTCATGGTGTTTCAGCACTGCAATAGAAACCCTAATGAAGACTGCAATGAAGCACCAATAGAACAAATAGCCAGTCCGTAAATGAGCAAATGAGCTAACAGACACTTCAAATCAAGAGATACAAACATCGATCGAACAAGTACATAAAACAATAAATACATTTATTCAACAATTTTAATATGTTTTCACTGAAATGGAATTACTTCACTCTCCCCCTCCCTTTTCTCCCTCAGACCCCTCCCCGTTACTCTTCCTTGAACAAATTAATAGCCTCTTTTCTTTGACATATATATATATATATATGCATATATGTATATATATGTATGTATGAGTCTGTTTTTGTTTTCAATGTTTTTAGTCATAAGGGAAATGAAACTCAAAATTACAACGAGACTCTGTCTCGCCCAAATCAGAATGGCTGCCATCAAGAAAACAGATGCTGATAAAGATGTAGAGAAAGTGGGATCTTTATACAGTGTGGGTGGGAATGTAAACTGATGCAGCCACTATGGAAATCAGTATGAAAGGTTCTCCCAAAATGTAAGTCAAAGTACCGTATGATCCTGGGTAAATTCCTGAAATAAGAAGCTGTACACAGCAGAAATGACAGGGATGTGGCTAAGTGGGGACAGTGTTTGGCTAGTGAATATAAAAGCCTGGATTCAATTTCTATTGCCTCATCAGCTGGGCATGGTGACACACACCCATGATCCTAGCACTTAGAAGATGGGGGAGATAGAATCAGAAGTTCAAGGGCATCCTCTGTGTGTGGAGGCCAATCTGGAAAGGTGGCAGGAGGAAGAGGAGATAAAGAGGGCTGCAAAAGACAGAGGCAACTTCCACTCTCACATTTATTGTAGTTTACTCACAATAACAAAGTCGTGGAACTGATCCAGATGTCAATCAGATGAATAAACGAATAAACATAATAAAAATAAATGAATAAACATACATACACACATACATATAAATAATGGAGTATTATACAGCCATTAAAAAGAACAAAGTCATACAACCAACAGAAAAATAGTTAAGACTAGAGCTCACCATGCTAAGTGAAATGAGCTAGGATCAGAAAAAGCAGTGCTGCATGTTTTCTTTCATGTGTGGAATCTAAAAGAAGAAAGCAAGAAAAAGGGGGGTATTAAGACATGAGAAAGAGGCCATTGGGAGGGGTGAGAGAGGATACGTATGGGAAACAGAGAGGAGTTAATATGATCAATGTACTTGATAAACATGTATTAAAAGATCATAATGAGGGGCTCAATGGCTAACAGTACCAGCTGCTCTTCCAGAGGTCCTGTGTTCAATTCCCCGCAACCACATGGTGGCTCACAGCCATCTACAGTGGGATCCTGATCTGGCATGCAGGCATATATGCAGATATTCACATTCATAAAATAAACAAATAAATATTTAAAAAAAATATCGTCGTGAAACCCACTATTTTGTATAGTTAATATAAACTGATGAAAATGCCTGATACTTTGGCAGGTTAAACTATGGTACCTTGTTTAGAGGTACATTACTATATATTGGTGAGGCTGAAATTGTAAAAATGTTCTTTCTACACTTGACATTTATTCTGTTGTGCTCTGTCCAAGTCTGTTGACTGGTGATTTTTGCTTATTATCTGCCATGTGGTTCAGCCTCACTAGTGTCTGCAAAATAAAGGCACGTTTACTTAGACAGCAAAGATCACTCAGCCCCTGCATTCTGAGTTAATAATACACAACGCTTTCCCATTCTAGCCAAGTCTCTGTACCCCAAGTTACTTAAATACCCCTGACTCCCTCATCATCACTGCTGCCCTATGTTGGAAGAGCAGAAGCTAGCATCCTCCCAAGTCGGAGGGCCTGCAGTAGGTGGTTCTCTGTGGGATGCTGCATACTCTTTTGATGTCCTGCCTTCCCATGCCAGCCATGTCGTCATTTTGTCCTGTGTGTGCCATTAGGCTCATGCCCTAGGCAATGTTTTGCAGGAACGAAGAGACAGACCTTTCACTCACCCAGCACACCCTCAACTGTCACTGGAATTGGTGCTGGAGTTGGAGGGACTCCTGGGTGGAGACGGATCCCTGAAATGTGATCAAGACCTCGGTTTTCAAGACTGAGTTCCTAAACTTCCTCCTAGAGCAGACTGCCCCATACTTAGTAATGCCCATGTCTTAGTCACTTCTATGGCTGTGAAAAGACACCATGACCAAGGTGGAATCTCCAAAAGGAAAGCATTTAATTGGGGGCTTCCTTACAGTTTCAGAAGCTTAGTCCGTTATCATCATGGCGGAAAGCATGGTGGAAAGCTGGAGCAGTCGCTGAGAACTCCATCCTGAGTGCATGCAGCAGGGTGACAGAGAGAGCCCGGGCCTGGTGTAGGCTTTTGAAACCCCAAAGTCCACTGCTAGTGACACACTTTCTCCGACAAAGTTTCACCAACTCCAACAAAGCCACGCCTCCTAATCCTTATAATCTTTTCAAACAGTCCCACTCCCTGGTGACTAAGCATTCAAATATATGAGCCTGTGGGGGCCATTTTCCTAAAGCCACCATAGTCCATGACTAAACAACTAACTTAGCAGATGTGAAGATGGACACAAAGGAGGACCCCGCACCCATGGATATGCTGAAGTAGGATTGTCCTCCTGGTGGTGTGGGTGTCGTGTAATCTGGCCCATGCTAAATTAGTCTGTCTGAGGACATAATGTCACTAATGTACCAGGCTTTGTGTTTTCCTTTTTAAAATTACTGTTCTGCACCAGGCGGTGGTGGCGCATGCCTTTAATCCCCGCACTTGGGGAGCAGAGGCAGGCGGATCTGTAAGTTCGAGGCTTCCTGGCAATCAAGTGCTGGCTGCTGTCACTCATTCTGGCCTTCTGCAAGTTTGCCTCAGTGCCCAGCCTGGGGGTGGAGGGGTGCAATACATTCCCACGCCTGTCATCCCCACTGTCTGAGTCCTGCCTTGTAAAGATTTCCAGGGCTGAGGCCTGGGCCTACCATCTCAGACAGGCACAAAACTGGGTGATCCAGACCAGGGCCACTTCTCAGTCTGTGCTGGCTCAGCAGAGAAAAGGCCTAGCGAGTTTCCAGCTTATCATGGGATAGAAGGACTTGGCATGATTGCATGGATCCCTGCTCTTGCAGCTTTGTATCTATGGACTGGAGATACAAAGTAGCTTAGTAGTTAACACTGCTCTTGTAGAGGACCGTAGTTCAGTTCCCAGTCCCCGTGTCCAGCAGCCGACAACCACCTGTAACTCTAGCTCCTGGAGGATCTGATGCCCCCTTCTGGCCTTTGTGGTCACTGCATGAACCCACATACACACAGAATTCAAATGAATCTTTAAGAAAAATTACCAAGTTGTGTCTAAATCCACAACTTCATCAGGACTTGTGTCTCTTATCTTTTAAGAGTGAAAACACAAAACCCAAGGGCTGGGATGTTTGTAGGAGACTTCCCTGGGAGTGAGGGTGCTGCCAGTTCTAGGGAGCACCTACAGAGCATCTGTAGAAATAATCAAGTGCTCCCATGCACCCTCGGGCACCTTGCTTCACTCACAGCGAAGCTGCCCTTGGCCTGAATGTGGTTATCTTAGAGTTTCACGCTGAAGCCAGTGAGAGTAGACCCGTATTGACAACTGCTATTCTAAGCCGCTGTGATGAGCTCATGTCTTAATCCTACTAAACAAAGATGACTCTCGGCTCCATTAAGGGTGTAAACATGAGAGAAGTCTACCTAATTGAAAGGCCTTGTGAACAGCGCCCCTGTCTGTCATCTTCCTAGCCCCCCTGGTTCTGTGCGTGATTAGCCCTTGAAGCACTTGGGGCCTTTGGCTTCGAAAGCACTCTTTTTGCTTAGCTCTCAAGTAAATGTTACTCAGGTCTCCAGGCACAGATTTGGGGGAGACTGTGGAGAGACAGAGGGGAGCAGCAGTGCAGTTTCACAGAAAGACCGGGGTTGCTGCTCTGCAGGGGAAGCCGGTTCTGGCTTGCGGTGACATATGGCTTTCTTCTCTTTATTTTATTTTTCTTGTGTGTGTTGGGGTTTGAACCCAGAGCCCTGCGTATGCCAGACAAATGCTTTCCCACCGAGCCACAGCTAGCCCTAGGTGTGTCTTATTCTCTAACTTAGTCCTTGGGCTTCATTATAGCCAGAATGCCTGTGCCTGCCACATCCACCCTAGTTTGTGTGTTGTACACTGATCAAGACGGTGTCATTAAGGAGTATAGACTTTGGGAAGGGATTAAGCCACGAGGACAGATTGTCAGGGGGACTAATTTATTAATTTTATTTATTCTGCCATTTGAGGACATAGCTAGATGGTTCCGTCTTTGAAGCCAACAGCAAGCTAGCTCTCTCCAGACACCAAATCTGCTGGTAACTTATTCATGGCCTTCCCAATCCCCACAACTATAAGCAATAAATTCTGATGTTTGCAGTTTAACTGCAAGAAGGTATTTTGTTACAGTAGTCCAAACTGACTATTACAGGGTGTGATAACAACATAATACATGTGTATGGCTTATAAAAACAGACAATTATCGCTTGGGTAATGGAGCTGAGAAGTTCAAGATTTATAGTGGTGGTCCCCTTCTTTAAAGGCATGTTGACAAGTGGTGGAAAGGAGAGACACTATCCTGCCTTGAGGCTCGCTCTGTAGAACAGGCTGTCCTTGAACTCACAGAGATCCGCCTGGCTCTGCCTCCTGGCGAGTGCTGGGATTAAAGGTGTGCGCCACCACCACCCAGCCCAGAACTCTTGTTTCTAAATGTCTCCCAAAGGCTCTATCTCTGACCACCACCACTTAGGGATTTTGTTTCAGCAGATGGATTTCAAGGAGTCAAAACTTTCTGACCGTGGCAACCTTAAAATTGTAATATTGAGCTTACCTCACACTCATCTTATTAGACTCTGCATTTACTTTTATTGTTATTCATTTGAGTCCTTTTTCCTATAAAATGGACACAGTAATCATCACTGGCCCCTAGAGTGTCTTCTTCTAAAGATTTGTTTTATTTTTATTTATGTGTGTGTCTGTATGTCTCTCTGTATTTGTGTGTGTGTGTGCTCAAGGAAGCTATAAGAGGGTGTCATAGCCTGTGAAGTTGGAGTTACAGGCCTCATCCCTTCTCTTTCTCCTTCTGCAGCCCCTCACAGCTGTGTGGGGTCCCTGCTGGCAACCACCAGCCATCCTGCACTAGCCTCTGAGCCCATCTCCCTGCTCCCCACTGGAAGTCCATGTGTAAAGGGACCTTTGCACTCTCTGCTCCATGGAAGGAATCATATGACCTCAGACATCATTGCAGACACAGGCTCTTCCCACCTTCTCTGCGCGTCCTCTGACGGTCTTGGCTAACCCAGCCTCTCCCGGTCACTGAGGCCTGACCTGAGTGGCCTCTGCTCTTGGAGAGGAAGCTCCCCATAGCTCCTGTTCTCCACCTGGCTCTGCATCTCAAGGGAACTCTGGCATGAATGTGGGTGGCTCCCCAAGCTCCTGTGATGCTCCTCCCCACTGCAACAGAGGTGGGATGTGGGGCTGGAGTGCTTTGCTTTTATAGAGGGACTGTGGCCTTCATCAGCGGGGTGTGGCCAGTTATCCTGAGCCGGGGTCCCTAAGGGAACTCACTCTCTCCTGTGCTGTTGCATGGCTCCCACCACAGTAGGCTGCGGTAAGACCACGCAGAGCAGACTCAGGCTCTGAGCTTGGATTTCCCATCTTCAGAGTCAGGAACTGTCACAAACAACCATCTCAGGTATTCTGCTAGAGGAGCGGAGATCATATGGTTAGGACAAGCTGCAGCTGTTGGTAGAATGCCTTGGTCACATGACAGGATGCCTACAATGACCTTGCTCAGTCATCTGGTCTTCGCAGAGAGGAAGGAAAGAGAGGCTGTGAAACTGCCCTAGCCTACCCTCATTCCACTCCCATGAAGAGTCACTGCCAGTCTTTCCCCACACAGGCACCCCTTTTCCTGTGGGTGGGGTGTCTGTCCTTTGCTGTTTTGAAATGCACAGTCCAGTATGTAGAGATCTGCTGTGGAATAATCCTTTTATTGTGAAAATTTGTTGCTCTCATTGTTAACAAAAAGCTGATTGGCCAATAGCTAGGCAAAATTTTTGGGGGCAGAGAGAATGCTGGGAAGAAGGAGGTGGAATCTTGGGAGTCATCATTGAGACACAGAGAGGTTCAAGACAAAAGAGGAGCAATGCCATGTGGCAGAAGTAGATTAATATTAAATAGGTTAATTTAAGTTGTAAGAGCTAGTTAGTAATAAGCCTGAGCTATCAGCTGAGCATTTATAATTAATACTGAGTCTCCCTGTTGGTTTTTTTGGGGAACTGGCAGGCAGGAAAGAAAAGGCCACCTACAGAGGTCAGATCTGGTTTCTGTTTCTGCCTCCTGTCTCTCTACACTATGAAACCTAATACCTATGGAACCTAGTTCTTGACCCCAGCTGGTTCTCCCTCCTGGCTCTCAGATTCCATGCCCTAGAAGTTCTTGGTGGGGCCACTGTACTGATGCAGTCCGGGGGTGAAGCTTGCCCTGAGCCCACTGTATACTCAGATGTCTGGTTGTTCCTTGACCTTGATGTCTACCTGTCCCTGAAGACTAAAGCTTCGGCACCTCAGTGTGGCTGCTTGCTTTTGCTGAGGGAAACCTGGAGACTCTTCCCTGATGATGCCTGGGCCTACCCCACCCTTCAGGGACTGTGACACCCCCCCATGCTGTCTTCCCCTGTGACCAAGCCAGTTCCCTCTGGTGCCAGACCCCAATCTTTCCCCTGATCTATTCAATACTCACTCCACCCCACCCCATCCTTTCCTGGCTGGGCCTCAGGTTCTGCTGTTGATAATGGTTCAATTTAGAGGGGTCCAAAGGTCCCACATAATTAGGCCCAGAGAGTATGGGTTCAGATGAATGTGTGAATTCGGGATTGGGGTTAAAGTGGCTGGGGCTCACGTGTCCCAAGGCAGTGTACATTCAAGGCTAAATTAGCATGCATCTAATATATGATATATACATGAAGAAGGAAGCCAAGGGGCCTGCCCCGGCTCTGGCAGTAGAAGAAGATAAAACAAGATCACCAAATTAAAACAACAGAATATGGAGATTTGGTAACACCAGGTTTCACTGGTTCTAAGATGCAGATTTCTGTTTTCATTTGACTTGGGTTCTTTTAAAAGATTTATTTCTTTTTCTTGTTTGTTTGTTTTTTGAGACAGGGTTTCTCTGGGTAGCTTTGCGCCTTTCCTGGAACTCACTCTGTAGCCCAGGCTGGCCTTGAACTCACAGAGATCCGCCTGCCTCTGCCTCCCCAGTGCTGGGATTAAAGGCATGTGCCACCACTGCCCGGCCAATTTATTTCTATTTATGTGTATTATGAGGCGGAGGTCAGAAGAGGGTGTCAGATCCCCTGGAACTGGAGTTCTAGGCAGTTGTGCTGTGGGTGATAGGAATTGAACTTGGATCCTTTGAAAAAGCTGCAAGCTTCCTTAAACACTGAGCCACCTCTTCAGTCCTTGATTTGGATTTTTTCAAAACAAGGTTTGGTCATATAGCCCAGAGTGGCCTGGAACTCGCTAGGAAGTCCAGGTTAGCTTTGAACTCGCAGCAATCCTCCTGTCTCAGTTTGGGATTGTAGGCATGAGCTACCACATCTGGTTTTAAGATTATCTTTGTGCCTAAAACCAGATGAATTCCAAAAGCGGTGCGTGTCACCCCATGTCAGCTACTTTTCTGTGGCTGTGATAAACGCACCACACAAAGCAACTTATAGAATGAAAAGTTTATGGGGGCTTGTGGTTCCAGGGGGAGAGTCCGTAATGGTTGGGGCAGGCATGGAGGCAGAAGATAGGAGCAGGAAGCCAGCCGGGGGATCACATCTTCAACTGCAAACATGAATCGGAGAGAGTGAATTGAAGTGGAGCAGGGCTGTAAAACTTCAAAGCCACCCTCAGTGACAAACTTCTTCCTGCTCAGTGCCATATCCCAAGAGATTCACAACCTCCTCAAAGAGTACAACCTGCTTGGGACTGAGTGTGCAGATACAGGAGCCTACGAGGGACATTTCTCATTCAAACCCACACGCAGTTTAATAATGTAATCAACAACATTCTTTCTTCTCAGTGGTAATTTGTAAATGGTGCATCTTGCAGTTGAAGGGAGTCTTCTACTTAAGGAAAGACGGTGTGTGGATTGATGTACTGCAAATCCAGGATTAGCATCAGCAGGCTAGAACACTTGAGAGTGAAGTTACCAAAATGGGATTGTGGTGATAAACAATACAGCCCTGCACTTAAGTTAAAAAAAAAAAAATCAATTGGCCAAGTAAAAGATGAAGACAAATTGGCTTAAAGTCAGTCCCTGTCTCAGAGGCAGCAATGAGGAGCCCGCTACAAGAGTTAGCATGTCACTAAAAAGCTAATGCCACCCCGGGCCCTGCAGATAGGAGCATCGCGGGCAGAAATATCTCACTGTCATTTCCCACAGTCGGAGGGAGTTTGAAATACTTTATTGCCGCGTGTTAAGAGGCCCATTAACAAACCAGAGTGTATGTTTTCATTGGAATTGTGCTTCTGGGGTTCCGATATGAGGCGCCTTCTTAAGAAATAGCTTGAGAAAACAGGTTGTTGGATTTATTGTGAGAAAAGTATTGGATGCACTCTTCTCTAGGTAAACCTAGGGGTATTTTTCTTCCATGTCCAGGTCTAGAAACAGCTGTGTTTCCTAGTTGTTCTTATGGAGACTGCATTGCACAGCTGTCCAAGTTTCCCTTTGTGCCTTGGCTGCCAGGGAATTCACCAGGCAAATCTGGGTGTACACCCAGCTGACTTCAGAAATAATAGGAATGTGCTTAGGCAGAAGGTTTACTATGGCTCAACATTTTCTGCCTCTATTTTTTTCTTCATTAATATTTCTCCCATTACTTTTTGTAATAATTTGTAAGGTCCTTCGAGCCTCTTTTGGAGTAAGTTGGAGATATGAATGAATAAACACCAAAATAACTATGTGAAAAGTGGACCCATATTCAGAGGATAGCAACTGGAAAGCCAAGAAATTGTTCTTGAGAGATAAGGCTGAAGGACCTGGAGCTATTAAAACAAATAAACAGGAGTTGGGGATTTAGTTCAGTGGTAGAGCGGTTGCCTAGCAAGTGCAAGGTTCCGTCCTCAGCTCTGGAAAAAGAAGGAGGAGGAGGAGGAGGAGGAGGAGGAGGAGGAGGAGGAGGAGGAGGAGAAGAAGAAGAAGAAGAAGAAGAAAAAGAAGAAGAAGAAGAAGAAGAAGAAGAAGAAGAAGAAGAAGAAGAAGAAGAAGAAGAAGGAAGAAAACAGTAGACTCACTGGGAATTTAGTACAATCCCTACTGTAAGAAGGAGGAAGACGAGAAGGAAGAGGACTAAGAGAAGAGGGAGATGAAGAGGGGGAGAAGGAGCAGGAGGGGAAAGAAGAAACGGGAGGCGGGTTGAGGGGAGGAGGAAAAGAGAGAGGGAAAGAAGACAGGCAGGAAGGACTTGATAAATATCTGAGCTGTCCTGAGTAGCACTGTGTGGAGGTAGTGAGTTCCACGCTGTGTGGGGGTACTGAGTTGTTGCATGCTGTGTGGGAGTACTGAGTTGTTGCATGCTGTGTGGGAGTACTGAGTTGTTGCATGCTGTGTGGGAGTACTGAGTTGTTGCATGCTGTGTGGGGGTACTGAGTTGCTCCACGCTGTGTGGGGGTACTGAGTTCCGGCACTGAGCTCCCCACTGCGGAAGTGCTGACGCTAGAGCTGGCTGTCCAGCTGTTAAGCTGGGAGTCTTTACGGATGGCAACTTCAGGCCACCCCTGAGTCAGCATTTTGTGACGAGGTAACCTGGTTGAGAAAACCGGGTTGGGGGTGGTGGTGGGGCTCCTGCTGAGAGAAGAGGGCTTGCCTTAGAGAGGGATGGAGAGAGAGGTCTGTAGGGACAGAAAGCTGCTTCTCAGAGGTGGCTGCCTTCCTCTGTGGGGACATTCTTCCAAGCACAGGCCCCCACTGTAGACAGCACAAAGAAAAATCCAGAACCAGATAAGTGCTGGCCTCCCACCAGCCGGCCAGCTCTGCAGTTCTCTTAACCCGGGGATAGGAACGTGGCACTTGGGAGTCTCTGGGGTCCTTTAAAATCCCCCAACGTCATCTGGGAATCCGCCCTCCACTCTGATTGGCCAGCAATGACCTCATTGTCTCTCCCTGCCATGGGGAGCCCGGGCTGCCCCCTTTTGCCCCCCTCCCTCTGTCCCGGTCCCTCTGACTGTAAAATGACAGCGTCTCTGGCTGGCTGTGCCACCCTGGCCTCGAGTTCACAGTTCCCGGTGGTCTGAGATCCAGGGGCTTCTTCCCTGACTTCATTACCATGCAGATGTATGCAGGCTTCTCCCTGCTCGTTCATATTCAATGTTTCCCTTTCTCTGCGCTCTGCTCTTAGTAGACATCTCCCCCAAAGGCCTCACACCCACTGGCAGTGTGGTGGACAGCTGGGTGTGGGAACCACAGGAGCGCCTGTGCACAGATGGAGCTGGGCGGAGGGGACAGGAAGGCACCCCCAGCCCGGGGGCCCAGCTGCTAAGTGATTCAGCCAAGAGTAGGAGGGGGAGAAGGAGTAGCCCCACCAGCCAGGGCTAAAAACAGACGTGGCCTGTGGCCTCCCGGGGCTCTGTGGATTAGGGCCTTTCCTGCCTTCTGGGCATGTATGGTCTCACATAGCCTGTTGCAGGTCTCTGCCACCAGGGCCGCACTCCCCATCCGGGCTGCACAGGCTGTTTATCTTCCATCTTGATGGACAAGAAAAAATGGAGGAAGGAGCCCACGGTGTGACCTAGCTCTCCTCCTGCGCCCTCCACAAAGGGTGGCAAGGCCCGGCCAGCAGGGTCTAGGGCTTCTTGACAATTTATGGCCTGAGCCCTCTCAGGAGATTGGAGCTCCGCCAAAGCCATAAACTTCGTTCAAAGTGCCGTTTGATGGTTTATGGTGCTCAGCAGGCAGACGCAGCTTCTTGGCCCTGGTCCTGCCCCTCATTACAGAGTTGTGTTCTGTCAGCCACTCTGTTCAGATCCTTCAGCCATGGGTGGGCAGGGGTGCCAAGTCACAGGTAGCGAGCAGGCTTAGAGCCTATATCCTGGGGTTCTCACTCACCACCATCCTCACACACCCTACTGAAATGCTCAAGTCCTTACAAATACCTTGGTATTGTAAGATGGTCCCCATTTATGAGATGGTCCTCACAGACCTGGGCCATCTCAAAGCTGAGTCCTTGAAGATCTAGGCCCTAACGCATCCTGTACTACAGGCCTGATGCTCCCCCCACAGATCCTCCCACACTTGGGTGCTCCCTTACCTAGGTGTTCCTATACTCAGGTCTTCCCATACTAATGTGTTTACACACCCAGGTTCTCACAGACCCAGGTCCTCCCATGCACCCCCCCCCACACACACACACTGTGGTTAATATTGTCATCTTGATAGGACCAACAGGACCCCTGGTGCTGGTTACCTCAGGTTCTCACACATTCTGGTGTTCCCCTGCCTGGGTCTTCACACACCTACGTGCTTCTGCTTCCAGGTGCATCCCCACTCACGTGCACTCCCACCTAGGTCCTTAAAGACCTCACACACTCAAGTCTCTGCCCCAACCGTCTTCACATGTTTGGGTGCTCACACACCCAGAGCCTGTGCAGCTTGGTCCTTCTATGTGTGCCTGTTAGGGACCGTCACAGAAGACAGGGTGTCCAGAGCAGGGCATAAATCCCTATCCCAGGTTGTCTAGAAAGGTGGGGAGCTTTTTCTGATGTGCCTGTTGTCTATTGAGAAAATCTGCCGTTGGACTTCAAAAGCAGCCTTTGGGGGACAAGCTCACAGACAAATCCCCTACAGAGGGCGCATGAGTGGTCTCACATTCATCTTAACAAAGCTGTGGCATCCCTAGTTAATAACTCACAGATCTATCCTAACCTTTAGTGGCAGGAAGCCTGTGCCTCTCGTATAGCCTTGAGATACCCCACCACCACCACCACCACACTGAAACAGCCACATGGGCTAGCCTTTGCTTCCAGCTACCAGGGGCTCCACAACCCAGCCCCTCAACCACCCTGCTGTCTTTGACCCATTCCTCAAGTGAGAACCATCCCTTCCGTTAGTTCCCCCACCAAGAAAGCCAGTATCAGAACGTGGACATTCAACGAGATTTTTAGCCTAAAGATGAGGTCCTCAGTGTTATAACACAGCAACAAAAAGCATGGACCTCGGTCCCAAAGGGAAGCTTGGCTGAATGTGAGATGTCGCCACAGGCTTATGATCCCCAGTGAGTGGCACTAATTAGGGAGGTCATGGGGTCTTTGGCCAGAGGCATGGCTGACAGAGGTGGGTCACTGGGGGGAAGGGAGAGGGGCTGGGAGGGTCACAGCCCGGCCTTGCTTCCTGCCAAAGCTCTGCCTTCTGCCTGCAGCCTCAATAATGGCAAGTCACACCACAAACTCCTGCTTCTACCAACACAGCTGCCCACGCTGCCACGTTGATAGACTGTATCCTAAATTATGATCTCAAATAAGACCACCCTCCCCTAAGCTGCTTCCGTCAGGTGCCTGGTCACAGTGATGAGGTAACTGGTATAGAGGAGGACCCAGAAAACACGCAGGTGTCCTTAGTGTACATCACCACATCTAATTCCCAGCTTGTCCCTCAGGATGAGGCCAGCTTCTCCCCTCAATCTGAACATGAATTCACTTACAGATAATATAGGGCCTCAATATCACCGCACAAAGCCTGGGATTCTCTTCTCAAGTCTCAGGTAAAGGAAACTACAATTAGTTGGCTCTAGCTCTCATTTCCTGTGGGTGGTTGTCGTTGCCCAAGATGATTGACAGTGGGTTGGTCCAATCAGGTGGGGACCCTGAGAATGACTCATCCAACACCCTGGCTTCTGTGTCTTTCGGTCTGGCTCACCTCCAACCGCTTTTCCCTTCCCTTCGACTCAGTATGTCATCGCTGTGGACAGCACCAGCCTGAAATTTTCCTTTCGGAGATCCCACAAGGCTGTGCCAAGACATGAAAGGCCCTCCAGTGAAGGAGGCCAGTGTGAAAAGGCTACATGCTGTCTAGTTTGAACTCAGCAGCAGACACAATAGCAGAGACAGCAAAGGATTCGCGGTTGCCAAGGGTTCAAGGGACGGAGGTTTGAAAACAGGACAGTGAAACTCTTTTGTATGGTTCATAACTGCAGACGTGTTTTATTTTTGTCAAGTCACATCGACCGTGACACAGACGTGAGCCCTAATGCAGCGCACAGGCTCGGAGTGACAGTGATGTCAGCGATGCCAACATGCCACTCTGATGGGAGACAGCTGTGCATGTGCAGGGCAGAGGTGTGGGAGACAAGTCTCCATCTTCTGTTCAACTTTGCTGTGGACCTGATGCCCCTCTACAGGATCAAACCCACAGGGCTTTCCTGCTCCTGTGTCCTGCGGTATATTTCTAGAGAAAATGCATGCCAGGCTGACTCACATCTTGAATTAGTATTCACAAGCCTGACTGGGGTGTCCAATGCTTATTTCCTCCTCTCGACAGGTAGCTAGCTCGGATCTTCTGGTTCTCAGGCCCAGCTTCCGACACTTTCTACCTCTGTACCTGTTGTGGTTTGAATATAAAGTGCTCGCCCATCTCCCTCAACATGTTAAAAGCTTGGGCCGAGTCTCACGTCTTGTGGTGCCTTTGAGAGGAGGTTGGATCATTTCACTAATGCCTGATCCACTTACGGGATCGTGACTGAATGGTTGGGGAAGTGGGTTCGAGTGGGATGAAGTGGGTCAGAGGGCATGCCTCAGCAGATTCATCTTGTCTCTGGGCTCTTCTTATCCTGCCCTCTTTGCCCTGAGGTAAGCCCTGTGTCCTATCAGGTACGACTCCCTGCCCAGACCTTCTGCCTCATGCTGGTCTAGAGTCAATGGAGGCAGCTCACCATAGACTAAAATCTTAAAACCCACGAGCCAAAATAAGCCTTTACTCTGTTATCTTCAGCAGATATTTCGTCGCAGTGACAAGAACTGACTAAAGGAGCCCCTTCTTTAGTGAGCTTGCTCCCCACTTCCTGCTTCCTGGAGGAATATGCATCCAGGTAGGAACACTTCCTCTTCCCATCACCACCCGGTGTTGTGCCAGCATTCCACCAACCTCCCCTTCTTCAGCTTAGTGGCCAGAAGCGTCTTTATCCTGATAAAATATTTACTTTTAATTTATTTCATGTGGATGCGTGTTCTGTCTGCAAGTAGGGCTGTGCTCCATGTGCATGTAGTACCTACGAAGGCCAGAAGATGGCGTCTGAAGCCCAGGAACTATCGCTACAGATGGTTGTGGGCCACAATGTGGATGCTGGGAATAGAACCTTGGTGCTCTGTATAAGCAGCCAGTGCTCTTAACCACTGAACTATCTCTCCGGCCTCTCTCTAAACCAAAACCATGCCTTGCAGTGAGGCTTAGAACATAGGCTTTCTCTCCTTGAACACTGGGCTCCTGCAGGAATCACCAGCCAGGTCTCAAGTACCTCCAAGCACCACCAAGCTCTGACCAGGGTGCACATCACTTCTCAACCCTACTCACCTTCAGAAAGACGAGAAGCACACACACAAAAAAGGTCACCATTATTGCCCATCAGGGAAGTGTCATCCACCCCCTGGTGAGAAGCCATGCCCTACCTGCTCAGAGAGTTACAATAAAAAAGACAGCTCATAATGAGAGTTGCCGAGAAGGTAGAGAAATTAGAAGCCTTCTTGACTGCTGAATGTAAAATGGCATAGCTGTTTTGGAAAGCGGTCTGATTGCTTCTTAGGGGGAAAAAGGTAAATAAACAATAACCATAGGGGAGTCAGCAATTATAGATATCTCCCTACAAGAATTGAAAACAGATGTCCACACAGAAGCCATACAGGGAAGTTTTCAGTAGTGTTGCTCATGCTAATCAAAAAGAGTAAGCTTTCCAAATGTCCATAAACTGATGGATGGGAATACGAAGCGTGATGTCTCTGTGCAATATTATTTTGCAAACAAAACAAAAACCAGAATAAATGGATAGACGTTAAACCAAGAATGAGCCTTGACAAGCATGCTGAACGACAATAACCTAACACAAAGGAATACCTGTTGAAAGGTTCTGTGGTGGTTTGAAAAAGAATGACCCTTACAGGTTCATAGATTTCAATGCTTGATCACCAGAGAATGGCACTATTTGAAAGGATTAGGAGGTGTGGCCTCGCTGGAGGAGGGGTGTCACTAGAGGTGGGCTTTGAGGTTTCAGAAGCCCATGCCAGGCACAGTGTCACTCTTTCTGCTGCTTTCAGATCGGGATGTAGAAATCTCAACTTCTCCAGCACCATGTCTGCCTGTGTGCCACCATGCCGTGGACTAAACCTCTGACACTATAAGCCAGTCCCAATTAAATGCTTTCTTTTACAAGGGTTACTGCAGTCCTGCTGTCTCTTCACAGCGATAGAACACTAAGACAGGTTCTAATTGTATTTTGTAAAATGTTCACAGTAGACAGCTCTGTAGAGACAGAAAGCAGAATAGTGGCTGCTTAACAGTGAGGGACTTGGAGAAGATGGGGTTTCTTTCTGAGAAACCTTTGGGAGAAAATGGGGTTTCTTTCTGAGGCGGTAGCCAAACTTGATATTGACTATGATCATACAACCATGTAAACGTGCATTTTAAGCATCCCCAGCCTTGGTAGCATATGCTCACAATCTCTGCCCTCAGGAGGCTGAAGCAGGAGGAACTCAAGATGGAGACCAGCCTGGGCTATATATAGTAAGATCTCATCTTTAAAATAAATAAATAGGGGCTGGAGAGGTAGCTTAGTGGTCAAGAGCTCTTCTAGAGGACCTGGGTTTGATTCCCAGGATCAACCATACCTCCACTTTCAAGGGATCCAACATCCTCTTCTGGTCTCCAAGGATACCAGGCATGCATATGGTACACAGAAATATATGCAGGTAAAATACCTATACATGTAAAACACCAATAAAGTAATAATTAAAAAGAACTAGGTCAGGCATGATAGTGCATGCCTTTAATCTCATAACCAGCAGGTAAGAGTGGGGAGTTCTCAGGGAGTTTGAGACTAACCTGACCTACATCACAGTAAACTCCTGCCTCAAAAAAAAAAAAAAATCAAACAAACATGACTAAAACAGACTTCCTACCTAGGACCCCCAGTGGACACACCAGGCCAGCACTCAGATCAATATCTTGCTCAGCCATCATCAGAGAAGCTCCCTCTTGCAGAAAGTGGGAACAAACACAGAGACCCACAGCTGGATGAGGTGCAGAGAGCGAAAGACTTTTTTTTTTTTTTTTTTTTTTTTAAGATTTATTTATTATGTATACAGAAGAGGGCGCCAGATCTCATTGCAGATGGTTGGGAGCCACCATGTGGGTGCTGGGAATTGAACTCAGGACCTCTGGAAGAGCATTCAGTGCTCTTAACCTCTGAGCCATCTCTCCAGGATGGGGGGGGGGAGGGGGGGGGGGGGGGGGGGGGGGGAAGACTTTTAAGTACTCAGACCTAAAAGGGATATCTTCATCAAACCCCTCACCCAGGGCTCAGAGAACTGTGTAGAAGAAGGGCAGATAGAGCGTTAGAGCCAGAGCGGGTGGCTGACACCATGGAAACAGTGTCTCCAGACACAACAGGACAGATGTACATATGAACGCACAGAGCCCATGGCAGCAGGCACAGGGCCTGCACAGGTTCAAGTCACATGGGATCCCAGTACTGAGATAGGGAAGTGGACACAAGCCCGCATCCCTAACCAAGAAACTAACTCCAATTGACAACCACTTACACAGGAAAAATTAGTTTTCTCCAATGGAGTCTCACTGCGTACATAAACCACACTTGAGGGCAGGACCCATGCCCAGCAGTAGATGGTCCCCACAAAACTAACTCAACGGTGTTTTTGTAGATTTCTCTCATATTGCTTTGTCTGGGCGCCTTTTAACTTATTGGTCTTTTGTGTGTATATTATGGTTTCCAATTTTGTGTTTTATGGGTTTGGGGACTTTTGGGGTGTGTGTATGTGTGTTGTCTCTATGTGTATCTTGTGCTTTTTTTGTTTGTTTTTTATTCTCTGGTTTTTTTTTTTTTTGTTGTTGTTTTTAACTTGGCTGTTTGTTTCTAAAAAGAGAGAAAGAAGTCATGAAGTTGGATAGGTAGGGAGGTAGGGAGGATCTGGGAGGAGATGAGGGTGGAGGAACCATGATCAGAATATATTGTATGACTTTCCAATAAAAAAAAAAAAATGACTAAAACATGACTCCGTTGTTGACTTTAAATGAGAGTTATACCTCTACCAGGCTGTCCTGATTTTGAAAAGGAAGCCATCGACTCTTAGTATCCTCCACCTACTGCCCACTTTCCATTCCCCATCATAAGCAAACCTTAAAGTAGTGTTGTTTCCACCTGTGGTTGTGGTCTGAACCTGTGGGAGGAAGCGGGCCATGCAGTGGGCCTTGAGACCTTAAAGGCCTGCCCCACGTCCCCTTCATGATCTGCTCTGTGACCGGTTAGTTAGCCGACCACTCCTTTTGCTGTGCCTTTACATCCCCAGTAGCCTGGTTGTGTCCTCCTGGACCGTGAGCCAAGATAAACCCTTCCTTTCTTCAATGGCTTTCCCCACCTGGATCCTCTCCCTCATGCTGCATAAACACTCAGTGAAGCATGCTGCTTTTGTTCTCAAACATGCATTATTCTTGGAAGACAGTGGGATTCTATTGCATGTATGCATTTCTAATAGACACAAGTGATACAGTGCTACACCAGCCTCAGGGACAGTGTGCTTACTGGCCAGCATGTAGGCTGGAGTCTTAGCTCCGTCCTTTACCCACTGGGTAACTTTAACTAAATTTATAAATGCACATTATTTATATTCCCGTTTTATAAAAAGAGGATTCATTCAATATTTCACAAGAGTTTTCTGTGTGCCGGGCATAGTTCCAGGCACTGGGGACACAGACAAAATCCTCACCCTCACAAAGCTTATCTAGAATTGCTGTGGGGGTGAAATAAATGAAAATGTGGAAGGTCCTATTGGTTACATTTGTATGCAGCATCGTATTTTAAAATATCTATGAATGCCATGATACATCCCCTCCTTTCCGCTAACAGCTGGCTATGCGTCAGGGCTTATATCCACCTTGTTTGACTTGCTTATTTCCCAGTGATGCAGACCTGGGTGAGGTGAGAAGATTCAGGGAAGAACATTTGGAATTAAAGATGGACATCTGCCCCCAAAGAGGTGCAAAGTCTTCAGAAGACTTACTATTTCAAATATAGAGCAGGAGGAGAGTGTCAAGGAGAATGTTCTGAGCTGCTGGCATTAGCAGGCATCCATCAGCGGGCTGATTGTGGGAAAGAGCATCTGTTCTTCTCCCGCGGTCATTCTGTCCATGAAGGTCATTACCATGTTCAGACAGCATCACTGCAACAGGCAGAGATAAAATTGCTCCTTTTTGTCAATAGCATGGGGCTCGCTGAAAGCTTTAGTTTACTGAGGGCATGAGAATTAGATTACCCTATTATTTGTCATAGCTGCTGTTCCTGCTGCCTGTCTCAGTGTGAAGACATCCGGTCCTGGTAGTATGATGGGATGTGCACACTCACATAAGCATTAAGACAAACAACCAATTTGGCTCTCTCAGTTACCTCCACATTTTTTATTTTTATTTATTTATTTATTTTGCCACAAAATGGCAACATGCATCCTCAACGTCCTTCCCCACAAGACAAAACAAAACACACTGCATTTTTCTGTATTACCCAAGAATAGGAATTCCAAGACACAGAACAAATGAGGTAGTAAGAAATACCATTCAAATAGTATCTAGATACGCTGACGGGCTAATAATACATTGAAAATGTAGCAGGGAAAAACATGCCAGGCTGTACAGTAAAGGGAATAATCTCCAATTACAAAACATGAAGTATTAGAAAGATTTAGCAAATTATTTTGACTAAAGCACCCAAAGTTAAGGCTAGAGAAAAATTGAAGAAAAGGGAAAGAATGAAAAAGGAGGTGGGCCAGGCTGAGGAGATAGCCCAGTGGTTAAAACATTTGCTGTGCAGGAGTGAGGGCCAGAATTGGAATCCCAGAGCTCATGTAAATGATCCTCATGTAATTCCAGCCTCAGAGGGTGCAGACGGAGCACAAAAGAGCAAGCTGGGTAAGACTGACTATCTATAAGCAAGCTCCGAGCTCGGTTGAGAGACCCTGCCTCGGTGAATTAGGGAGGAGGGAATCCAAGATAGCTTCTGACATCAACTTAAGGCCTCCACCTGCACACACACATATACCTGCATGTGTGTCCCATATGTGTGCACACACACACATACACACAAAGTAAAATAAAAAGGGAAGAAAAATACGCCGTACAAAAATTAAACTATAAGAAAGCTGGTGTTGCTGTAGTACAAACACACAAAGCAGGTATTATGGAAAAACAATACTAGTTATAAAATATAACCTTTACAAAGATAAAAGATTAAGATGTAAAAAGAAAAAAACTCTGAGTAACACAATAGAAATAGATAAACTCATGAAGGTAGTGGAACATTCAATGAACCCCATTTCAGTGATTGATAAAAAATAAACAAGTGGATTAAAAATAGCAAGAGCTTAGAATATTTGAGAAACAGTGTCTGCAATTAACTTGCGGAGAACACTGCCCAAGCTCAGCAGAATACACGGTTCTTCTAATTGTACGTGAAATATTTAGAAAAGTTGACCATATGTTTGGCCATAAGACAAGCCTCAACGAGCTTCCATGGACTGAAATCTTGCAGAATCTGTTCTCTAGGCACAACACATTTTAGCAAAAAGTCAAAAATAAAAACATAGCTAGAAGAATCCACCCCCAGCAATGTTTGAAATTTAAGCGATTTGTTTCCCGACTCACTGTGGATAAAAGAGATGTCAAAAAGGAAAATAAAAAATATTTAGAACCAAATAATAATGAAAGATTATATATATCAAAATCCAAAAGTTGTAGGGAGGCCCCTAACATAATTCTTAGAAAAACATTAATAATTCCTTCCCTTTTTTTTTTTTTTTCAAGACAGAGTTTCTCTGTGCATCTTTTGGTGCCTGTCCTGGAACTCATTCTCTAGACCAGCCTGGCCTCAAACTCACAGAGATCCACCTGCCTCTGCTTCCCAACTGCTGGGATTAAAGGCGTGTGCCACCTCTGCCCTGCCCTATATTCTTTTTTAAAAAAAAAATTGATGTGTGTGTGTCTGTATGGTATATGTGTGTGTGTATATATGTCTGTGTGGTGTGTGTATGTATAGTGTGTGTGTGTGTGTGTGTGTCTGTGTGGTATATGCGTGTCTGTGTGGTATATGTGTGTCTGTGTGGTATATGTGTGTGTGGCATAAGTGCATGTGGCATATATGTGCTTATGTGTCTGTGTGGCATGTGTGTGTTGTATATGTGAGTGTGTGGTATTTGTGTGTACCTGCGTGTGTATGTGTCTGTGTGGTATATTTGTGCATGTGTGGTGTGTGTGTGTGTGTCTGTGTGGCATGTATGTGAGGGTGTGGTATATGTGTGAGCATGTGGTGTGTGTATGTGTGTGTGACTGTGTGTGTATGTTTTGTATATGTGAGTGTGTGATGTGTCTGTGTGAGAGAGAGACTGTGTTGTATATGTGTGTGGTATATGTGTATGTGTGTGGGGGGGTATTTGTGCACATGCAGAGGCCAGAGGAGAATCTCCTTATTGATACTGGTGTTTGGCTGGCTGCCAACAAGCTCCAACGATCTTCCTGGCTTGCCCCCCCCCCCAGTAATGGGGGTACAGACATGCTCAGTCATAGGTGGGTGCAGGGGATTTGAACTCAGGCCCTCACACTGGCACAGCAAGTGCTTTTTTGCTGATCCACTCCCAAAGCCCCTATAATTCTTAATACATATATTTAGCTTAAGAAAGTGGCAAAGGTTTTTAACGGACTTTTAGAAAGTGGAACAAGTAAAAGAATAGAGACCAGAAATTAATGAAATGTAAGTCAATAAACGAAGAGGTTTTCCAACATTAAATGCTGGCTCTCTGAAAAGACCAATCATATCATTAAACACCAGCAAGGCGAGCTTTAGACAGAAAGTGTATAAACCCGACATTGGGGAGTTAAAGATGGCGGTAGCAGGAGTGGGGTGCAGGATACTGATTCTGTGACCATCAAAACGGTGTGAATATGGACAACTTTGTGCTAACAAATCTGAACATCTGATAAAAAGTCAGCAATTTCTCAGGAAAACAGAAAAAAAGAAAAACACCCTAGTGATCACACACTTCCACTGAAATGAAACCTACAGGGAGCTTTGCTGAACGAGGACGTCCCCAGCAAACCCTGCTCCCCACAGCTCACACCGCCAATGCTCTCGCCAGGAGCTCCCAACACATTTGTTGGTGCACTGGAATCCTGACTCTAAGACCATCCTGTTAGCTTGTCACAAGAAAGGAAAATATTGAGCCAACAATATTTTGAACAAAGCCGTGACAATCCCAAACAAAATAATATCAGCAAATCCAACCCAGAAATATGTAAGTCACATCAAGACCAAACTGCATATATCCATGAGTGCAAATTGGTGTAGCAGACAAAATCAGTACATGTAACTCTACACCTTAGCAGAAAAAAAAGAGATGTCTTAGTATTATTTTCTTTGATTAGATTTAACATATATTTATAATTTTGAAAAAATATATTTGAACAAATTAGGAGTAAAATATAACACCCTTGATCTGAAGGGTATTTTAAAGATCAAATACAGCATATCTAAAATAAAAATGTAGTGACTGGGAGAAGAAATAGACCCATCTCCCACGGGTAATGTGCTCGTCCACAGAGTTAAGTCAAAATAATGCCACGTGCCAGCGGAAGTTCTGAAAGCTTACTACAACAAGGCTTGTAGTAAGTTTATGTGGGTCTGCTCCTGCTGCTGTAGCGAAGCACCTGGGATTCTTTTCCACACCGTTCGAGAAAGTTGGGGGCTCAAGATCAAAGCACATGGTGAAGGTCTATGTTCTGCTTTATAGATGGAGACTCTGGCTGCGTACCCACCTGCAGGGGTGCAGAGAGGTTGAGAGGGCTTCTTCTGTGCCTTTGAGGGTGGCACTGGTTCCACTAACAAGGACGGAGCTCCCCTGAATTGTCCTTCTCCTAAAGGACAGAGCCCCCCTGAATCATTCTCCTAAATGTTGAGGATTCAGTTTCAACAGGGGCTTTGAAGGTACACAGACTTTCAGACCAAAGATCAACGCACAAAAGCCATTTGCTGTTCCGCAATCCAGTAACAGGGTTCAGAAATGTTTCGTTTTTTGAAATAAGGTCTTGTTGCACCATCCAGTTTGGCCTGGAGTCTAGGCCCTTTTTGCTGGGATTACAGGCAAGTGTTACATGCCTGGAAGGAAAAGAAATTTTAAAACACTATCATTTACATAACATCAAACTCACCAGCTGATTATAACTTTTTAAATGGGCCTGAGGGTGTAACTTACTAGTAGAATACATATTGACCTTGCTTGAGGCTCTGGGTTCAATCCAAGCACTGTAAAAAATAAAAATAAAATCGTATGTAAGACATATGGAAAAACCATAAAACATCTCTGAGAGAAATTAAATGCCAAAATAAATAGACTGGGGATATGCGATGTCCATGAACAGAAAGATTCATTTGTGTAAAAGTATGCATTTCTCCCCAAACTGACTTATAAATTTAATTCAATCGCAGTGAAGAATTTTAAGTGTTTATTGGAGATTTGGGGCCTGGAATTTTACCACCTCATTCTAAAATTTGTATGAGATTGTAAAGACACAAAGACAACCAAGAACCTTTTGAAGAAGAAGGTATGGGATGTGGCTCTTGAAATCAGGCTTGTGTGATACCATGGTGGTCAAAGCATCTTGGTACTGACTGGTACAAGGACCCTGGAACAGACAGGGAGTAGAAAAAAACCCAGGGTAGACTCGGGGAACTTATGTAGCAAAGGTTGAAACTCAAGATAATCAGCTTACATTAAATGTGAAATGCAAATACATAATTTCTAGAAACTGACAAGGAATAATGTCCTTGATTTTATATTATGATTTCAAGGTAGGAAAATATTATTTTATTTAAATGGTACAGGAACCATAATCATACCAGAAATGACAGATAAAATTGAGATTTTTCTGTTTTTTCCTATGACAATGTTAAAAGTGCAAAGAACACTGAATGGGGTGTAGCTGAGTGGTACCTGCCCAAAATGCAGAAGACCCTGGGTTCAATTCTTAGTACAGGAAGGGAAGGAAAGAGATGGGGAGGAAGGAAGGAGAGGAGAGAGAGAGAGAAAGAGAGAGAGAGAGAGAGAGAGAGAGAGAGAGAGAGAGAGAGAGAGAGAGAGAGAGAGAGAGAGAACAAATTCAAGACACTTAAAGGCCTTCAAATCAATAGGAGAAATGTAATAGGAAATAAATAAAAAGTCTTGAAAAAGCATTTCTGGGAAAATAAAACCCAAGTTGCTAATGCCATGCGAAGAGGAGGTTTATACGAGAATAGACATCTTTGGCCTGCTTCTCCAAATTCACTGAACATCTTCAGACTGGAGGAATCCCACAGATGAAGAAGAGTGAGGCCAGGCTCCACACCCTAGTTCCCTTCCTGAGCAGAGCACTTGGACAGTTTTCTTCCATCCTCTAGAAGTGCTCTGCTCTTTGGGACTCCCTGTCTCTTGGGTTCAAAGTCAGTGAAAGATTCCTTGTAGCTAGCTCCCCTGTTCTGTATTACCTTTTGCAGCTAGCTCCTGAGTTCTGCTTTAGCCTTCCATTAGCCTATGCCTAGATTAAGCCACCTACTTCTCCTCCTCCTCTCCTTCCTCCCACCCCTCATCTTTGGCTGGTCAAGTTCTGACACATGCTCAATCTCACTTAAAAAAAAAAAAAAATGCACTGGGCGGTGGTGGCGCACGCTTTTAATCCCAGCACCCAGGAGGCAGAGCCAGGCTGATCTCTGTGAGTTCAAGGCCAGCCTGGTCTACAGACCAAGATCCAGGACAGGCACCAAAACTACACAGAGAAACTTTGTCTCTAAAAACCAAAAAAAAAAAAAAAAAAAAAAAAAGCAAATTGAAATGAAAACAAGTATCATTTGAGGACTGGCAAGATTCTGAGTGGATAAAGGCACCCGTTGCGAAGTCTAATGACCTGAGTTCCATCCCTAGGACCTACATGGTAGAAAGAGAGAACTTTTGCAAACTATTTTCTGACATCCACATGCACACGCGTGTACAAACACACACACACACACACACACACACACACACACACACACACACACACACCATTTGATACTCATCAGGATTTCAAATATTGATGAAACCAAGTTGTTCTTCCCCTCTGGGCAGCCATTGGCTGTTGTTGGGGGTTCTTACTCTTTTAGGGGGCCTGCCACCCTGCTCCCAAATAAATCACACACAGAGGTTTAGTCATAATTATGAATACCCTGCCTTAGCTTGGCTTATTTCTAGCCAGCTTTCTTTAACTTAAATTAACCCATCTACCTTTTGCCTCTTGGCTTTTCCCTGTTCTCTTACTTCTGTAAATCTTACTCAATTGCTGTGTAGCTGGGTGGCTTGTCCCTAGAGTCCTCCTCCTTCTCTGGCTAATTCTTCCTCTCCTCCCAGATTTCTCCTTCTATATATACTCTCTGCCTGCCAGCCCCGCCTATCCTTTCTCCTGCCTGGCTATTGGCCGTTCAGTTCTTTTTTAGACCATCAGGTGTTTTACACAGGCACAGTAACACAGCTTCACAGAGTTAAATAAATACAACATAAACAAAAGTAACACACCTTAAAATAATATTCCCCAACAACTGACTGTCTATAGCTCTTTATCTAAGAGTGGGGCCTTGTGGACTCCCCCATCCTCGTGGGCATGTTAACCGGTGTAGCCTTGTGCAGGCAGCCATATTCCTGAGGGTTCTTGGGTGACACTGCCATGTCCATAAGACGTGATTTCACAGAAGTCTCCCCACTCCACCAGTCCTCTGACTCTTACAATCTCTCTGTCCCTCTTACCCAGTGTCCCCCGAGCCTTAGGCGTAGGGGTTGTGGTATAGATGCCCTGTTTGGGCTGGGTACTTTATGGTATTTACTCTGCGTTCTCACCAGTTGTAGCTGGCTGTCGCCGTCTCCAGCTGATGCCAAGTGAAGCTTTTTTGATGAGGGGCGAGAGCTGCACTTAGCTGTGGGTATAAGGATAAGAATTCAGAAGATAGTTGGAAACGACATCAGGTTAGCAAAATGGTAGTAGCAGGACCTCCTCTAGGATCTATGTGTGACCTCTCCAGCTACTGGTTCTCAGCCTTGTTTACAGTGGCAGGCATGAGCTCCCTCCTACTGCGTGGGTCTTAAATCCTATCAGACAGCAGTTGGTTACCCACAAGACATTAGTTCCACTACTGCACTATTAGGGATACCTTGCTGGGCTGGTTGTAATTGGAGTCTCAGGATTTATACTAGGGAGGATTATTGATTGCTTTCTTCTCTGGCAGTTTGCAGAGTACCTTCTGACATGATGGGAGCTAGCCCTTAGGTAGGAGGCCTTCAGGTCAGGACCAGCCCGAGATCTCTAAGTCCTGGGATCAAAGTGTGCAATGTTATTAGCAACAGGGTCTGACCCTCAAGTTCTGACAGGCAAACAAAAGCAGTGGCAATAACCTGTATTGTTCTGAGAATCTCTTTATCTCCGTGACTAGCAACTTGAAGGGAGGTGTACCCTGTCCCGCACTGGCTTTTTGTTAGATACTCTCTGGTCCCTGGAGGGAGCATTATGCATCTACGTATGGCAGCTAATCTTAAATCATTCACTTATTTAAAATATGAGGCTTTTTGCATGGATTTCTTTAATAACTATTGAGTAGCTCTCAAGCATGAACTTTGTAGATGACAATGATTGTTGCGGTGTCAAATGCTGGCCAGGCTGGGGATGTGACTTTAAACCTTGGACCTTCCATTAGCTTGCCCACCCAGAGCACATACTAAAATACAGACTGCTAGGTCTCTCTCTGCTTCCTTTTAAGGCTGGAACACTTGAAATTGCACTTTTCCCAGGTGATCTGATGCTGGAACATTTAGAAAACTGTCCCACTTACTTTTCTATTGCTGTGAGGAGACATCATGACCAAGCCAACTTATAAAAGAAAGCATTTAATTTGGGGGCTTTCTTACAGTCTCAGAAGCTGAGTCTATGGCCATCATGGCAAAGGCATGGCAGTAAGCAGGCATGAGAATTTACAGCTTATCCAAAAGCTGGACACACACACACACACATACACACACACACACACACACACACACACACACACACACGAGAGAGAGAGAGAGAGAGAGAGAGAGAGAGAGAGAGAGAGAGAGGGGGGGGGAGGGAGGGAGAAAGAGAGAGAGCTAACTGGGAATGGCATGGCTTTTGAAATCATAAAGCCCACCCCCAGTGACACATCTCCTCCAACAAGGCCACACCTCCTAATCCTTCCCAAACAGTTCTACCAAGCATTCAAATATAGGAGTCTCTGGGGGACCATACTCATTTAAATCACATGAACAATTGTCCTAGAAATATTCCTACATGATGGGAGTTGGAGTGGAGTTCATAGCACTGATACAACAACAGTAATAATAATAATAATAATAATAATAATAATAATAATAATAATAATAAAATAATGGAACCAGCTTAAATGTTCATCAGTTGCTAACTGGTTCAATAAGTCATAGAGCACAGGATTCTAATTGGCATTAGAAAGGAATGAAACATAGCAACCAGCATCAGCATGCATAAATCACGAGAAGATAGAATGTTGTAGAATGCCACAGTCCTCCCAGGGAAAGAGCTACCATCTTATTGACACCTGCTATGGCGCTGCATGCAAGAGAGCCCATCAGAGCAGAGAGAGTGAGTGCTTGTTGACCATTGGCCCCCCTTACCAAAGCTCCCAACGGGGTGGGTCACTGGATCCACACTAGAGTTTTCAGTCACTCTTCCCAGCCTCAGTGAGCTCAGGGTCTTGGAATGTGCTAGAGTGTATAGATTAGGACAAATTACGCGGAAAGGGCTCTGTACACGCAGCTACAGAAGGCAGTTTTTTGGGTGTGGTGCAGTTTCCAGTGCAGCTTTTGGGGTCATTCAGAATGCGTCAAGTAACCCTCTA
Source organism: Onychomys torridus (assembly GCF_903995425.1). Classification (NCBI taxonomy): domain Eukaryota; kingdom Metazoa; phylum Chordata; class Mammalia; order Rodentia; family Cricetidae; genus Onychomys; species Onychomys torridus. The sequence continues at coordinate 75,735,659 of NC_050448.1, read as the reverse complement.
CTGATGCTCTATGAGCTTAACAAACTCATTGCCTGCCCCATGAACTTTGGTGGAGTCATACTTTCTTCTGTCCTTGAGACACTATGGAGAGAAGATAGATGCTGTTTAGGTGCCCCAAGGAGGAATTCTAATGACATGAGGCAAAACTAAAAAAAAAAAATGTTTTGGGGGGGCTGGGGAGACAACTTGGTCCCATGCATACGGAGATCCAAGTTTGAATCTCAGCATCAAAAGTCAGGTGTGAGGGAAGGCAAAGTGAGGTGGGTCTTTGAGGCTCACTGGCCAGCCACTCTACACGAATTAAGAGATACTGTCTCAAAAAAATAAGGTCAAAAGTGATTCAGGGAAGACACCCGAACACACACACACACACAGTAAGGTTACATAGGTATTAAGATGATTAAGACAAGCAGGAGACAGATGATCACAAATTGGCATGGTGGTCATCTCTGTTGAAAGGCATACGGGTGAGTGGAAGAGGCCCATGGTACTTGGTATTGCCGTCATGCCCCAGTCTGGTTAAAGATTGATCGAATGGGTATTTGTTCTACAGTTATTCTTTGAAGCAAACATATCTCTTTGGATGAAGCTCTGGGAACACTTCCCTAGAGCCTCCAAATGAATCCATCAAAAGCTAAAAATTCCACACCAGTACTTTCCCTAAGTCTGGGTCACCCATTTCTGGAAAGTGAATGGGATGTAAATAGTCTAAGCTGTTTCTGAAGCCAGGCCCTCCCACTGTCCTCTGAGTCTCTTTTGAGCACATCAAACTGCCACAGAGATAAGTCACAATATATACATAGTACATGTCAGCTAAATTCACATGCATTTCAAAAAAAAAATAAAAACAAAAACAAACCATTTTTCTCTAGCAGAAATCCAATTCACACAGAGATGAGACTTTTTCCACAAAAAGAATGAAACGCGTTTTTCATCATTATGCAATATAGTTTAGTTCCTGAGCGCCAGCCAGGCTTTCAAACCTGTCACTCTAGGAAAGACTCATTGTTCTCTGTTTGCATAACCAAGGCTCTTTCTAGGTGCCTTTAAAATCACTTTCCAGAACAATGAAACAGTCTGCTTGCAAGTTAACCCAAAACAGAGGTCAGCTTCCAACCTTTAAATGAAGTTGGCTATGGGGTACTGACACCTCTGTCTGTCTGTCTGTCTGTCTTCTTCCTCTTCTTCCCTTTTTCCCTATTTCCTCCCAGCAGAGTCACTTCCCCTTGGCCTGCTTCTCTCTTGGAGTATTTCTCTTAGGGAGCTTCCAGCCAGTTGGTTCTGCTTATGCCCCTTGAGGGCCAGCACAATATAATCCCTCCTCAATATGACAGTCTTCCGAATAGTTTAAGACAGTTGCTGAATTTTTCCTCTTGCTTGGTCTCTCAGCCGTGTCCCAGATGGTAATGTTTGAGCCCTTCACCATCCCTGTAGATGTGGAGAGAACCCAGGCATGAAGTCATGTTCCAGCTGTAGGGGAGGAAAACTGTTTACTCTCTACCTGTCCTCAGGTTAATTGTCTGGGGCCCTGTAAATTGAACTGACAGAAGACAGATGTGCAAGAGAAAAACAAATGGAAGTTTATTAACATCTGTAACATGTGTGCCTGCTTGGGAGCAACATGTAATGAGAAATGTAGGGGAGTGGTCATAATCTAGACCTCTATTGCTGTGGGATGTCTTTTTGTATGCTGTGAATATGTGTGGCTCTGATTGGTTGATAAATGAAGCTGCATTGGCCTATGGCAGGGCAGGATGAGGTTAGGTGGTACATTCAAGCTAAAGAAGAGACGAAGAAGAGTGGAGTGGGGGGAGATGCCAACCTGCCACAGAAGGAGCAACAAGATTCCAGCAGACCAGTAACGCCATGGCCACGTGGCAACATATCGATTAATAGAAATGGGTTGAGTTAAGTTATAAGAGCTAGCTAGCAAGAAGCCTGACCCATAGGCCATATAATTTGCAATTAATATTAAGCCTCTGGGTGATTATTTTATAAGCAGCTGTGGGATCTCAGGGCCAGGCAGGACCTGAGAAATATGGGACAACATGGTCAGGTGGGACCAGAAAACTTATGGCTACACTCTGTAGCATCTGTCTTGGTCAGTTTGCCTGTCCTATAATAAAATAAGCCAGGTTAGAGGGTATAAAAAGAAAAGAAATGTAGCCTACAATTTTGGAGAGGGACAGGTCAAGACTGTAAGTCACTATGTTTTCTTGGCCCATTCACCTGCCAATGGACACCTCAGTTGATTCCACACCTTGGCTATTGTGAATAATAATAATAATAATAATAAACATGGAAGTGAAGGCATTTCTGTGGCATACTGTTTTGATTTCCCTTTTATTGTTTTTTAAAAATTAATTTAGTTTTATGTATGAGTGCTCTGTCTGCATGTACACATGCATGCCAGAAAAGGGCATCAGATCCCATAATAGATGGTTGTGAGCTACCATGTGGTCACTGGGAGTTGAACTCAGGACCTCTGGAAGGGCAGCCTCTTAACCACTGAGTCATTTCACTAATCCCTTGTTTTGATTTTCTATGAATGCATTTGTAGAAGTGGGAAGACTAGATCTTACGGCAGATCTCTCGGTTTTGGGAGGAGCTTCCATAATGATCTTCATAATGGCCATATTAATTTACATCCCTGACAGCATTTACTGAGCCCGCACCCCTTTCCTCCACATCCTTGGCTATCTTGTGCTTTTGATTATAGTCAATGTAACTGGGGTGAGCTTCTGTCTTGTAGTCATTGAGCTTTGCACTTGCCTGATAGCCCAAGATGCTGAGTATTTTTATACATGTGTGAACTATTTGTATACATTTTAAAGGAATTATCTATTCAGATTGTCTATTTTGTAATTAGATTGTATTTTGTTGCTGAGCTTTTTCTTCCTTCCTTCCTTCCTTCCTTTCTTCCTTTCTTCCTTCCTTCCTTGTGGGAGTCTGCTGGAGTCCAGCTCTGATCTGTTCCCACCTTTTGAAGGGTTCTTGGGTGAAGGAGAAAGGAATGAGGAAATATTAGGTAGAAATATAGACCTAGATGAGAAGAAAGGCAGAGACACAGGATAGCTTTGGGAGGGCTCTGGGTCAATACCCAGCTGCTCAGCACTTTATTCAAAAGGGCTTTTTATAATATGCTAAGGGGAGAGGCAAAAGACTTCTCCCTTGCAAGATCAAAGCACACCATACAGCCATGTGTAGACCTTTCTAAACACCTGGTAAACACACCTGTGGCCAAATCATCTCCTTACATAGTCCTATTGGGTAAAGCAAGCTCAGATTCTCTGACCCTGAGTAAGGTCTCACTAGATAGCTTCTGTGAGCCACCACACTTCCTTTCCTTTCCTTCCTTCCTTTCTTTTCTTTTTGGCTTTTCAAAACAGGGTTTCTCTGTGTAATAGCCCTGACTGTCCTGAAACTCACTTTGTACACCAGGCTGGCCTTGAACTCATAGAGAAACACCTGCCTCTGCTTCCTGTGTGCTGGGACTAAAGGTGTGCACTGCCTCCTCCCAACCATTGTGTGTTCTTTATTTTTATTTATTTGTTTATTTATTTATTTGTTTATTTATTTATTTATTGGTTTTTTGAGACAGGGTTTCTCTGTGTAGCTTTGCGCCTTTCCTGGAACTCACTTGGTAGACGAGGCTGGCCTTGAACTCACAGAGATCCACCTGCCTCTGCCTCCTGAGTGCTGGGATCACAGGCGTGCGCCACCACTGCCCGGCTTGTGTGTTCTTTATATATTCTGGTTATTTATCCCTTCCCCAACAATATTTCACAAACATTTTCCCCTATTGCATTGCTTTTTTCTCCAGGTGTTGTTCCTTTTGCTTTATAGAAGCTCCCTAGCCTGATACAAATCCATTTTTCTACTTATATTGTATTGCCTGTGCATTTAGGATGTCTTATAAAAAAATCTTTGCCTCAACTGTTATCTTGGAGTGTTTTCTTCTAATAGTTTCAGCTATGGAGCCAACATTGGGCCTCAAGCTCTCAGCCCTCCTGCATTAAACAGCCTGTACTACCATGGCTGCCTTGTGAGTTGATGTTTGTATGTAGTGAGAGACAGTGGTCATTTTTCCTTTTTATCATATCCACTCTCCCAGCACCACTTATTGAAGAGAACGCCCGCTAAAGAGTAAATTTTAGATGTGTTCACTGAGAAGTAGTTGACTGAAGACTCTTGAGCTTAGTTCTAGGTTCTGTGTTTTGTTCTATTGGTTTATGGGTCAGGTTTTTGCACTGTCCTGGTTACAATAGTTCATAGTAGTTCTTGAGATCTGGGGCTGTGATGTGTCCTGCTTCATTCTTCCTGCTCAAATTGCTTTGCTTCATCTATTTGGGCTCTTCTGAGGCTCTGTATGAATTTTGGGATTATTCCCCCATTCCATGACGAATGAGAGGCAGCCTTGCCATTTTATAACAATGCTTTCATGAGAACTCCCCAGGTCCCCAGGAGACCCACACTGATTCCTCTTGAGAGTTGTACCCACAGAGGCCTAATTACTGTGTAGTAGGCTCCACTCTTAAAAGAATGCCCCCCTCACCTCCTCACACTGGGGATGAAATCAACCCTGGGGGGGTGGGGGGAGGGGAGAAGAGACATACTCAAACCATGTAACAGCATCTCTGCAAGAATGGTGACTTTTGTAGGGAGGTGGCAGGCTGAGGGAAGGGGTTGAGTTTCTGGCACTGGTACGTTGAGGAAAAGCAAATACAGGGAAACCTACTAGAAGATAATGGCAAGTGGGAGCAATGTTTACTACAAAGCTTCACCCAGGGGTAAGGTTCACTCTAGGAATTCATTTCTGCCCTTCCAGGTAGAGAAGGGAGATAATAAGCACAAGTCCATTTTCCATTATCAGGCAAATAGAAGAAAGACAGATTTTCTTGTCCTGCTTCTTCTCTATTGGTATTGGCTCAAAATAATTCCTATGCCAGTGTGGCATCTTTGAGGTTAGAAACACCTGCTGCCCTTCACAGCCATAGCCTGACCAGTCTAGACTGCAACAGGATCATCAAGTCCACTTTTCTAGACCTCAGACTCTTGCTTATTCACACCATGAGGGTGCTAAAGGGTGAAAATGTGCATGGTGTCAAAAGCAATTATTGACTGATGCCAGGCGTAGGTGCTGGAGGGAGAAAGCAGAGGGAATTAGTTGATTTTTTTTTTTTTGAAAAGCAAAAGCTATTACAACCATCTTTGTGAAATGTTTATTATTGGTGCCTAGTTGTCATGCCGCACAATAACAGTTGATGTCAGAACCTGAAGGGCTGCCAAGCAAATGAAGGATTTGTCAGATTACATTCGCCATGCATTGGATTTAACAACAGCAGTTAACTCTAGATAAGTGGGCAGGGGCTTCCCAGTGTGTGGGCTCATTGTATGAGTAACAGATCAAGTCTGGAGGCTCACTGATTTCACACAATGCAAGTTTATTTTGTCTCTTTACTACCCAGGGAGGGTTCTTGTAAGAAGGGCTGTCTCCTAGCAGACTTTCAGGGATCCAGCCTCTCTCTCTGCCATTGTCAATGAGAAGTTCCCAAGTTTGCCCGGGGATGAGGGCTGGGATAGGTGTCCTAGTATAGTGAAGCATGAAGGGGAGCGAGCATGGCTGCTAGCCTACAGAAGGCCAAGTATGGAGATGAATGACATCCCTTCTGCCTAGGATCTTCAACTTAATTCCAAAGCCAACCTAAACACAGAGATACTGGAAAAGGCAGCTGTTGGGATCAGAAACTTATACCCCACAGTTTGAAGCTTTGACATGCTAACCACTTTGAATTAAAGGAGACCGAAGGCCTTCAGGTTCCTTGGAATGCCGATATTGCTAACTGCTAACTGCTGTTTTCCCCCAAGGGTGAGAGAGTGCTCGCCCTGCAGCTCCTTGTGTGACTGGAGGAAATTTTTGGACTTCCTCCTTAAATGTCCTTACTCGGGGAAGAACTCAGAACCCAAGACTAGAAGGGCCTCCACATTTTACATTAAAGACGTCATGTGCTCCGAGGACCATGCCTGAGAGACGTTCTCTGCATGGGCAACTTGTCAGGCCATCTCCTCAAAGCTTTGTCTAAGCCTGCTGTCCAGTCCTGCTGCCCATTCATTTCTCCTAAAGCAAAACAAAGTACAAGAACCCCACTCCCTACCTGTATTACTTTCTGTCGTGATAAAACACTCACCAAAAGCAGCTCAGCGAAGGGCTTACCTCGGGTTATACTTCCAGATGAAGTCCATAACGATCCGGGGAGACATGGCAGCCAATAGGCATTGCAGCCAGAAAGGAGGGAGCAGAGAGAAAGAGCTGGAAGTGGTATAAGGCTATACACTCTCAAAGCTGCCCCTAGTGACACCCATCCTCCAGCAGGGCTCCATCTCCTAACACTTCACAACCTTCTCAAACAGCGCCACCAGCCAGGGACCAAGTGTTCAAATATGTGAGCGATGAGGGACATTTCTCATTCAGACTTCAACACTACCCCTCTATAAGAGGCCACCGTCCCAATCCCCTCTCCTCTACAGAGAGAGCATCTAAGCTTTTTAATTACCTGGCCCTTTGGGGTTGATGAAACTCATTTTGGACTCAAGCATGGTTCCCGGATGCACATGGCTGTTAATTGAGTGCCTATTTATTTCAGCAGAATCAAACCTTCAGAGGAGGAAGCCATCCCCTTCATCCCTATGTGGGCCATGTCTGTGTTCTAGGAAAAACCATTTCTTGGCTCGTGATCATCTGCTAGGTACTAGGATGTGTAAAAATGTGCAAGGTGCTAAAATTTGTATTTTATTTAGTGTGTGTGTGTGTGTGTGTGTGTGTGTCCATCCCACAGCACATGTGTAGAGGTCAGAGTACAGTTTGTAAGACTCAATTCTCCCCTTCCATTGTGTGGTTCCTGGGGATCAAACTCATTTTGCTTGGAAGCAAGCACCTTTACGTGATGAACCATCTTGCTGGCTGGTAAGGTACTTTTAAAAGAGAAATAATCTTATTCCAAAGGCACATCTTTCTAGTGGGCAAGTCCTCCCTTCCTCCTCTTCATATTTCTTTGGAAAGCTGTTTCCTCAGCTGGCATAGGGAACTTCACAGAGAGAGGCCCCACCACCATCTTTAGGGAGGAAGAACAGGGAGGGTCAGAGAGACCTGGGTTCTAAAGCCCTCAGAAGACTTGCAGTTTCTGTTAACTCTAAGTGCTTTGTGAGAGGAAGGAGAGGAGGCGACCGATGCAGCCTTTCTCAGCCAGCATTGCTTAGTCACATGTGGGACCTCAGGTCCACGGCCAGCAGAAATGGAGGCCATGCTTTGTTAAGTGCTCTTGATTTCTGAGCACTTTTCGTGCCTGTTTCTATTCTCAAAAGCTCCTACCAGGAACTAGGGGACTAGACGGCACCTAGAGACTTCCAGAGAACTCAAAATCCATCCTCAGGAAAGACTGTCCACATGCACAGCCTCCAAGGTCACAGGTATTTGTTTGTTCTGTGCCTAGTTCTGTCTATGAAGGAGGACAGTGGCCCTGGGACAGCAGAGTTGTGGCTCTTCTGTGCAGAGGTCAAACAGTCACAGGGTTGGGGGCATACATTTCTGCTCAGACGATGCAAGGTTGGGGCATCACACACTCATGCCAGATGCTCCATCAAACACAGATTGAAGCATAAAACCTGGTTCTGAAACAGTCAACAGTATGTTCTCCAACAGCCAGCCCAGGTAAGAAGACAAGGTGAGCCAAACGGGCAGTGGGCAGTGGGCAGTGGGCAGTGGGCCGTGGGAGAGAGCTGCCGTGGAAGGCAGGGCTGCAGCCAAGGTGTTTCTTCTTTTGACTAGGGCAAAGGTGATTATCATTCCTTAGTGAGTCATGTTGGGCAACAACTGCACTCAAAAAGTGACCCACAAGCAGAGAGGATCTGAAGATCAGGCTGCAGATATGATTAGTTGTCTTCACATGTAACAGATTCCCAGTGTTTAAAAAGTAGGCCTGGGTTGGAAACTTGCTACAGAAATATCTAAGTATCACAGTGTGGTGGTGAGTGTTCATTATCAATTTGACAGAATGTAGAATCACCTGGAAGACAGGCCTCTGGGCATTCCTGTGGGGGATTGTTTTGATAGTGTTAATTGATGTGGAAAGACATCTCAACTACAAGTAGTACCTTTTCCCTCAGCAGGGGATTTTGGACTGTGTAAAGCTGAGAAAGGGAGCTGAGCACAATGAATTCATTGTTCTGTGCTTTCTGATGTGGATGCAATCAAAGCTTCAAGCTCTGGCCACCTCTGCTTGCCATGATGGACTCCACCCTCAAACTGTGAGCCAAAATCAGCCTTTTCTCCCTGAAGTTGCTTTCATCAGAGAATGTTATCACAGCAACAGGAAAAGAAACTAAAAATATGTAGAAATGGTTATCACGGCCCCATATAAAGTGGCTTATACCTTCACAATATATTCTATATTTGGGGGGTACTGGTTTTGCATGGTTAAATAATTTGTAATAAATATGTGATATTTCTCAGCTTTACAAAAACAAGAGTAATTTTAAAAAACTGGTGATCAGAGACTGGGAAAGGGTTCCCTCAATAAGGTACTTGCTGAACAAGCATAAAGATTCGAACTCAGAGTCCTGGCACCCACAGCAAAGCTGGGCACATGCTTGCAATCCCAGTGCTGGGGAAGCAGAGACAAGAGAGCCCCAAGGCTTGCTAGCCAGCCGAGTCCAATCATGGAGCTTTAGGCTCAGGGAGAGACCCTGTCTCTAAAAATAAGGTGGAGAGCAGTGAAGAACACAGTTTATATCACTTCTGGAGTGTGTATACACACACACACACACACACACACACACTCATACAAACACTTTTTTTTTTTTTTTTTTTTTTTTTGGTTTTTCGAGACAGGGTTTCCCTGTGTAGCTTTGCGCCTTTCCTGGATCTCACTTGGTAGCCCAGGCTGGCCTCGAACTCACAGAGATCTGCCTGGCTCTGCCTCCCGAGTGCCGGGATTAAAGGCGTGTGCCACCACTGCCCAGCGAGACACACACACACACACACACACACACACACACACACACACACATTTTTGAGAACTGGGAAAATAAATAAGATACCAATGTGGCCCTTGGGGATGTGGCTAAGCTGGCAGGGTATTTGCCTAGCATGCCCAAAGCCCTAGGTTCTAATCCCAACATTGCATCCACTGGCCATGGTAGCACACACCTGCAATCCCAGAACTCAAGAGATGAAGCCAGAAGAATCAAAAGTTCAAGACCATCCTCAGCTACATAGTGAGTTCAAGGACAATTGGGGCTACATGGGACTGTCCCAAAAACAACAGAACAAATATGTCAATGTGGTAATTCCCAATCATTAGAATATGAATGATTGTTCTCTTTTGAACACTCTATATTTTCGAGTTTTTAAAAATGGAGTGAAAAGGTATGAAAGTATGAAGGGGCTCAAGCTTGTTGACACTCCCAAGGTCTCATAGTGTGATTGTGCTCAGTGCTCCTGTGTTAGCCTTCTGTTTTTGCAATAAACACCATCACCAAAGCAACGTGAGGAGTAGAGGGTTTATTTCACCTTTCAGGTTATAGTCTATTGTTGAAGGAAATCAGAGCAGGAACCCCAGCAGGGCAGGAAGGTGAACCAGAAACCATGGAGGAATGCTTACCGGCTTACTTCCAAACCTCTGCTCAGCTTTCTGATACAGACCAAGACACTCTGCCTAAGGATGGCACTGCCCACAGTGGGCTGAGCCCTCCAGCATCAATTGGCAATCAAAAAACACAGACATGCCAGCAGGCTAATCTGATAAAGGCAATCAGATTAGAGACTCTCTCAGATAACTCTGGGCTATGTCAAATTAGTTGAAACTAACTAGGAGACCTCCCCACATTTACATGGGACAGGATTTATTCCCCCCACCCCCATCTTCAGATACAGCAAAATGAGGCTTGTGCTGCTGAATACCTTGAGATGACAGAATTGGGATGTGAGTGACTCTGGAATCCACACTCATACTTCCTCTTCAAAGACAGTATAGTCTTCTGATGGTAAAAACAACAGCACCCGTGAGAAGGAAAGACACCAGCTCTCCCCTGCTAGCATCCAGAAGTAGTGACAGAGCTACGCGGTCTGGGAATGACCGTGAGACAGTGCTAGGCCACACTTGATGAGACAGGTGTCTCAGGGGGAACGGTGTTTGTCTAGAATGACCATGGATTTGAGAAATCCCCAGATCAGAGCTCAGAGAAATTTCAAATCTCTGCAGAATGCCTCCTTGCTTTATCACCTCTGTAGGAGAAGCTTTCATGGTCTTTAAACCAGCTATTATTTCTGAGTTACAAAGTAACCCCAAACTTAACCTCTTTAAAGCAACCACACTGGTAGTTTAATCTTTATTTTGTGGGTCAAATTTTTGGTAAGGGTATAGCTGTGTTGTCTTCATGTGGAGTCTCTTGTGATCACAGTCAGATGCTGGCTGTGGCTCCCATGAACTGAGGGCTCAACTGTATTGGCTCTTCCAGAGGCCTTGTTGACTTGATTGACAGCTAATCTTGGCTGAATGGGCTGTCTGCTAAGAGCGCACACATAGCTTCTCTAACACAGACAGCCCAAGACGTCTGAATTTTGTACTTGGGAATTAAGCCCCCCTTGGGACAGACATCCCCAAAGAACCAGGTGTTGCTATTTGTTTTTGCTCCTTTTTTGGGGGAGGGGGAGGTCACCACCAGCTCCCAATTAAATCACACACAGAGGCTTATTCTTCCTTATGAATGCCTGGCCTTAACTTAGCTTAGTTTCTTGCCAGCTTTTCTAACTTAACTTATCCAAACTACCTTTTGCTTCTGGGTTTTTCCTGTTCTCTTACTCTCACGCTATGGCTTGCTGGTTGTGTAGCTGGGTGGCTGACCCCTAATGTCCTTCACGATCTCTCCTTCTAGATTTCTCCCTCTATATATCCTCTCTCCTGCCTTGCTATTGGCCAGTTCTTTATTAGACCATCAGGTGTTTGAGACAGGCACAGAATCACAGCTTCACAGAGTTAAGCAAATGCAACATAAACAAAAGTAACACACCTTAAGATAATATTCCACTACAACTAGGCAAGACCCTCTGTGACCTGCCTTAGAGTCTTGTGCCACCCTTCTGCTGCGTTGTCTGGGACACACCTGAATCAGCAATCAACACTGGAGAAGGAATCAGGCTTGATCTGTTGATGGAAGAGTGGCAAAGTAGCACTGTACAAGAACACGTGGGGGTGAGAAATACCGTTTGAGCTACTTACGAATAAAACCCGATCTGCCCGCCATTAAATGAGTGCTTCCCAATCTGCTACCTTATAGCACACGCGCCTTAACACATGTGCTCTTGGGTCCAACAAGAAAACTCTGACAGTTAACTCTCCAGGACAAAGAACACTTCCTTTGCTTACGGCAGAGCCAGGGCACATTCGAGAGCGAGATCTCCAACTCATCAGCGCCTTTCTTCAGCCAAGGGGGAAAAAAACCTCCAAACTCTGCTGCCTCCCCACTACAGATATCTCTGCTGGAAGGTTTTTGTGCACAAAACCTTTGAGATGGTTTTTCATCTTATCTCCCTGAAACATTAAAGGAGAGAAAATGCATTCTTCATGTATTAGATCAGTCTAATGTATGTGCATGTGGTACCAATCAATAATGACTGCGATGCCCGAACCCTTCAGATACACTCAAGTTCCTGATGGCACAATGATCACAGAACAACAATGACAATTCAGCAACTTGGGAAATTTCTAGGCACTGGCTTACCCAGAAACCAGAAAATAAAGAACCAGTCCTCCCCTTTATCTGCCTTCACTGTATGCTAGTTATTAATGTTAGTATTCTGAACCGCCGCTTGAGGACCCTCCCAGCATTCTGACATCATCTTATGTAATTCTCCTTTAAGAAAAAGCTCCTCCCCCTTTGTTCTCCCCACCCCCACTCCCCACCAGAGGTAGCCTGCACCTCTTTTTCTCTCTCTTTCTATCTCTTTCTCTCTCCTCTCTCCCTTTAATAATAAACTTTCCACGTAGACGTGTCTGCACGGTGTGAGTAACTTTCCACGGCTCCACACCGTAGCCGGCCGCAACTGCATGGCGTGTCTCCCTCACCCACCAGGGTACCTTGGCAGGACCCGCCAAGGTCTCTAGTGAGCCATTTCCTAACAATGCACAGCCTAGGGCCCCCATTCCACTCATCTTGGTGACGCTGGTGCTGGACCCAGGGAACATTTGTCTCATATTGCCTTTGTAAATAGAAGGTACTGGTGACCATGGTAGGACTTTCTTTCTCCTGCTCTGATGTGCTTTCCTCTTGGTTCTTGTGGTAGCCAGGGCCAACAGTGTGGAGGATGCCCTCAGTGATGTTCAGTAGCGTGGCTGCTAGCAGCTTCCATTAGGTTGTGTCAGTCTCCAAAGAGACAGCTTCCCCGGGTCATCCCTGGCCAGAAGAATATCAGTGAACTTCTCCGATGGCCTCTGGTCAGTCTCCCAAGCCTTGGGAGTGTAGAAGCCCTCCTCCAGGCTCCATCTCTTTGAGCTCTGTCTGACTCAGCTGTAGAAGAAGTCAGTGACTATTTCCCACAGCTGATCTCTTGTTCCCATGGCCCTGTGGGTTTTGGGCTCCCATTTGGACACATAATAACTGAATTATTTTGTTTTCTATTGCTTTGTTACTTTTATATTGCTGTAAAGAGACATCATGACCAAGGCAACTTATTAAAACAAAACAAAACACTTAATTTGGGGGCTCATGGTTCCAGAGGATTAGAGTCTATGCTAGCTTGTTTTCCTTCAACTTGACACAGGCTAGAATCATTTGAGAGATGAGAACCTCAATTGACAAAATGTCTGAGATAGACTGGGCTGCAGGCAAGCCTGTAAGGCATTTTCTTAGTGATTGATGGGGGAGCACCTAGCTTAATGTGGGTGATGGTCCTGGGTTCTATAAGAAAGCAGGCTGAGCAAGTCACAGAGAGCAAGCCATTAAGCAGCACACTTCCATAGTCTCGAAATCAAGCTCTTGCCTCCAGGTTCCAGCCCTACTTGTGTTCATGTCCTGGCTTCTTCTGATAATGAACAGTGATGTGGAGGTGTAAGCCAAATAAACCCGTTCCTTCCCAAGTTGCTTTGGTCATGGTGTTTCATGACCCTGACTGGGACAGAGTCTGTCCCAGTCACGGTAAGGAACAAGGCTTCAGGCATGAACATGAGACAACTGAGAGGCAGAGAGACAGCTAACTGGAAGGCATGGGCTTTTGAAACCCCAAAGCCCTCCCCAATGACTGCCTTCTCTAATGGGACCATACATACCTTCAGATCCTTCCCAAACAGTTCCACCAACTGGAACCAAGCATTCACATTCCGAGCCTACGGGGGCCGTTCTCATTCAAAGCACCACAGCTGCTGTACTACAATACCCAAGCCACCATTTTGGAGGCTGAACCTTGAGATCAGAGGGCCTCAGCTATTTGGTTTCTAGTAAGGACCCTTATAGGCGTATCCAGAAGTTTGTCTTTTAGGCAATTCTAGAGCCTGTCAATGTGACAACTAAAATCAAACCTCACCAGTGCATCACTCGACAACTTGGCCCCCAGATCCAGCACTTTCAAACCATCCCATGCCACCCCCTGACCCTCTTGCCTCAACATCTTCTTAGAATGCAAATGTATTCAGTATAACTTCAAGTCACCACAACCTCAAATAGTTCCAACACTGTTCAAAAACCTTTAGGGTAGAGTCTCTTCTAAGCCTCAGGCGCTCTCTTAACCCCTCTAATATTAAGAAACAAATGCCACACTTCCACCACCCACAGTGGTAGAGGGTAAACACTCATAGTCCAAAAGGGATGAGTGGGGGCACAGCAAGAAACAGCCAGAAGAAAGACAGACTGCATCCCAGCAGGACAAACATCAAATCCTGTGGCTCTGTGTATGGCATGTGGGACTCCTCTGGACTCTGAAGGGCCGGGGATCTCCAGCCTCGCTCTGCTGTCTATAACACACATGACCTCTCTCTTGGGCTAAACCCTCTCAGTAACTGCAATTTTTCTCAGCAATTGTTGAAGAGTTCTGGAGTCACCATCCCCACTTAGGAGTCTCCTTCCCAGCTTCACGCAATGGCCCTTCTTGGCTTCCTTGCATGGACTCTGACCCTGCCACACATTGCCGGTCCTCAGTGACCTTCTGGAACCTTGGAATTAGCCTCCATGATACCCTCACTCTGGTTAATCTTCCATGCTTTGTGGACAACTAACCTGGTGCCCTTGGGCCATAGTTGCATCCACTTCTGTGTTTTCAAGAAGGAAAGACTTCATTTAGAGTCTCCCATTTCAAAACTCTCCCATGATTTTCTCGAGATAGAGCCATTCATGGGTGGGGTAGTGCCCTCAGGGCACCTTTCCTATTGTCTTCTTATTAACCTCTAACAACTATAGCTACTTTCCTAGCAACAGCCTTGTCCCAACTTTAAGTCTCTAAACTTTCCCTTCAAAATTCCTCATATCTTTCCCCCCATTTGTCCTCTCTCACTGTAGACCTAGATGAGAACAGTGAGCAATACCCATGACAAGGCCTGAATTCCTTAAGATCGACTCCTCCAAGTAGATTAGTCCATTTCTTTTTTATTCAGCATCTTTCAAGTCTTCAGAGCATGGGCAGAACGAAGCTAAATTCTTTGCTAGAACAGCATGAACGAATGCTAGCCCATTCCCAATAGAGACCTTATCACCCTCTGAAACTTCAGGAGCCAGGCCTCCACTATCTGTATTTCTCTCTACATTCTGGTCTTCCAAACTCTCATCAAACTAACCCATTAAATTCTACTCACAGTGACTTAGGGCTTTTGTAGCCCGTAGTTGGAAATCCTCCCGAGTTCCTTCCCTACAAACGAGTTCCAAACAGTTAAGAACACACAGTCAGGTTGATCAGAATAATGGGCCACTCCTGGGTAGCAGTTTTCTGTATTTTTACTTTGCTCGTGGCTGTAACCACACACCCAAAAAGAAGCAATCCAAGAGAGAAGGGCTTTATTCTAGCTCACAGTGTGAGGCAATGTCATCCATCATGGTAGAGAGGGTAGGAGAGCAGGAATGTGAGGCAGCTGGTCCCATCGCATCCACAGCAGAGAGAGATTCACCTCACCTTCTCCCTTCTGTTCAGTCCAAGACCTCAACCCATCCACAAACACTTAGGGTGTGTCTTTCCACCTCAGGTAAGCTAATCCTGACATGCCCAGGAGTTTATCTCCTATGAGATTCAAGATCCTGTCAAGTTGACAAGCAGCATTGACCATTGCCATGGTGAACCTGAGTGTTGGGTGTATGGAGGTTCACTTGTATGGACATCCATTATATTCATATACACTTCACTGTATGTTTGAAAACGCCATAATAAAAGCCTAATGAAATAATGCACGCCATGTCAGTGTATCATCTGCAAATTAATAATAACCAAATTATGTAGTACACTGCAGTTTACAAAGCACTTTCCATACATAATTTAATCCTAACCTCAGGCCTGCAGGGGGGATCTTCCTATCTTCATTTCATAGGGAATCATTTCAGAATGAGTAAGTCAATGGCTCAGAGGCTGTGAGCTAGTAGGCTATAAAATGAGACTCAAATCCAAGTCTTTGATTTCTAAATCCTTCGTTCCAGCTGGTGAGGTAGAAGAAAAGCCAGATAAGAGTGGCTTGGCACTTAACTTCTGAGCTTTAGAAAAATGACAGCCATGATACTTATCTTGGCTTGGTGTTTGGGAACACGTACGTGGTCTGACCATTTCTAGAAAGGGCAGTGTAAGTTGTAAAGTGCCTTCTAAATTTAGGTCAGCCTAGATAGATGAGTTTGCCAGTAAGAGCTGCTACAAAAAAAAAAAGAAAGAAAAAAAGAAAGAAAGAAAGAAAGAAAGAAAGGAAGGAAGGAAGAAAGGAAGGAAGGAAGGAAGGAAGGAAGGAAGGAAGGAAGGAAGGAAGGAAGGAGGCAGCTTGTCACTCTACAGCTTTTCAACCTTTGGGCCATGACCCCTTGGGTGGGGAGGATCGAATGACCCTTTTACAGGGGTCACGATCAGATATACCGCATAGCAGATATTTACATTATGATTCGTAACAGTAGCAAATTACAGTTATGAAGTAGCAATGAAGATAATTTTATGGTTTGGGTTCATCACATGAGGAACCGTATTAAAAGGTCGCAGCATTAGGAGAATCACTGCTCTAGAGGCCGCCATAGGGCAGAGCATGCCCTTAGAACCTCTGTATCCACCTGTGTGGACTTCCTCACATCCCCAAGCCCATCCCGTGCATCAGTATCACTGACGGTGTTGCAGATGCTTTCCCTGCGGCATACCTGAGCACCGGCCAGTGTCACTGGCACACAGCGCTGTGGCAGAGCTTGGGGAGCTGCATCATTGGTAGTCATAAAACAAATGAGACACTCCTGGCTATCTGGGGGTGGAGGGTTGAATGGAACAAAACCCACAACTACCACCAAAAGAAGAACTCTTTGGGAGCTGGGTGTAGATATCTAAGTAGCCATGTCAGTATGGCTGCAAGCAGACTCCCATGGCACACGCCACCTTGAAATGAACATTTAAGGGTGGCAGCAAAAACCTGTCAGTGTATATTTAAATACAAACAGGGGCACTAAATATAGCTATGTATTTTGATTTAAATATGCAAGTTAAGAGAGCTCATTTGTAATTATTTTACTTATGGTAATAGTCCTTGTCAGAAGCAGCCATGGCTTTACCTGTGCCTTAGTTTTCTTAGCTCTGATAAGATCTACTTCCCAGATTAAGAAATCAATAAACTGGGCATAGTGGCTTACTCCTGTTGTCTTGCACTTTGAGGATGCTGAGGGAAGATCGAGCCCAACATGGGTTATGCAGTAAATTCCAGGTTAATCTAGCACAAAACCAACAAGCAAACAAGCAATAGTATGGCCATATTTATAAGACCCTTGGTACTCTGCTCAGGACCCAGCCCAAAGTAATATTCAGTTCTAGTGAGGGTGTGTGTGTGTGTGTGTGTGTGTGTGTGTGTGTGTGTGTGTGTGTTAGCAGATTGATTACAGGACTTTTGCAGATACCCAGGTCTATAAATGCTTACGTCCCTTACATACTGATCTGGGATGCAGTTCATTGGTACAGGACTTGCCCAGCCAAGGTGAAGCCCTAGGTCTGATGCCCAGCACTCCAAAAGAAAAACAAAATATGGCACAGTACTAACATTGGGCATGTATAATCCTCACGTATAACTAAGTCACCTCTAACTTACACTACTGAATACAACGCAGATACTGTGCAAACGGTTGTTACCCTGTATTGCTGGGAGATGACAGGAAGAAGAAGGTCTGCACATGTTTGGCGCAGATGTAAATATTTTTGTTGTTCAAATACCTCAGAGTTGCACTTGGTTGAATCCATGGATACAACCATGGTATCTGAAGGGCCAGTCACCAATCTGCTTATTAGACCGTACATCTAACTGAGTCAGTAACTGCCATAGGCACTCAGAGAGGGAGTGAGTATTGTGCACCAAGGAAGGAGGAAAAGTTATGTGCAGGGCTAAGGTGTAGGTCCGAGCACCAAAGGGCCCAGAAAGAAGAAGCAAACTCCAGCATCTCAGTGGGTGATCTCAAGTGGAGGCTCTGTGTGCCAGATATAGCAATGGATATTCACTACATAATGTTTTTAAAACTTTTCTGATTGTTGATATTTGTTAGAATAAAATGCTGTGAGGTCACAGGAAAGATAAGGACCAGAGAGATAGCTCAGTTGATAAAGTGCTTGCTGCCCAGGCATTTTCAATCCCCCAGCACCTACTTTAAAAACTGGACACAGTGGTGTGGGCTTGCATTGGGAACATGAACACAGGAGGATGCTGGGGACTTGCTGACTGGCCAGTCTAGTGTAATCCAATAAGAGTGGCTTCCAGAAATTACATGTAAAGTTAACCTGTATCCTCTACATGCATGTGCACACACATGCATATGTGACAGCACACACCTGAACATACAACACACACACACACACACACACACACACACACACACACACACACACACACACTAAATAAGCAAATAAATGTGCTACAAATTTGGTAACTCTGCTGAGCTTTTCTGGCCATGGTTAGCCTCAGCACAATAATGAAATCAGGGAACCAGATCTATAAACCTATTCAATGGGCGCTGGAGACCGAAGTGAAGTGGAAACAGCTCCTTTCTTATCTGGAAGACACAAGTGGAAACCTTCCTACAGAGAGCTGGAAGTTGGTGTTGCTGTGCCCCTGTCACAGCTGGGCATGAGGCCTCAGCCCTTTCTAGCTCTGCTTCCAGCCTGCCTGGGAAACAGCTTGACGGATAGTGGCTGTGCTCTGACCTGGGAATCTAACTGGAGTATGTGGAGCTTGAGAAACATACCTTGCTTGCTCCTCCTGAGCAGAATGGACTAGTGAAAATTCAGAGTTACTGTAAAAGCCGGCCTCAAATGTCCTGAAGTGTGTGTGTGTGTGTGTGTGTGTGTGTGTGTGTGTGTGTGTGTGTGTGCGTGCATGTGAGAGGGACTACTGAGGGTCCTGGCAGTGACTCAGTCTGCTCTTTTGTTTAGGCTTGTCAGGTCATGCAGGGCATGAGGTAGTGGGTGTGGTGCTTATGTCCAGGAGTTAGAGAGCATGGTTCTTATATCTAACAGGGCAGGCAGTACGGTGTTGTGTACAGTGGTAGGTCTCAATTAACTTAAAAATCCCCTCCTAAAAATGTAGTCAAGGGAGAGCACGTGTTATATCTGAACTAAAGACAAACATATATATCTTAAATCTCATAGTAGTTTTGAAGCCCATACATATCTATTCTGCATCTATTATCTACAGTGTGATTACATATGAAGTAACTGGTCTAGAGATGGGTAAGTAACTTTCACAGCAATGGGTAAATTATGTCATATTAAAACCTTTTTTCCCATGTTGTTTTGTTTGTCCTTTTAAGAATGTATTTGTATTACTGTTTGACAGTTTTGTACATGCATACAATGTATCTTGATCATATTCAACCCAAATCTCTGCTCCCATTCTCCCGTCCCCTCCTTTTTACATACACCCATATAACCTACTGAGTCCAATTTTTGCCTATTGTGTGGACATGAGCGTGAAGCCATCCACTAGAGCTTGGCCACACTCCCACCCCCCCAGCCCCCCAAAAAACCTCCCTACATTAGCAACCACCAATTGCCAATAGCTCTTCAGTCAGAGGTGTAGCCTTGTGAGGCCCTCTCCTATTGATGACTGGTTTGCTCTTGTGTGGGTCTTATACAGGTCACCTGAACAATGGCCACACCATGCACACAAGTCAGCATGCTACAGCACTCCTCCCCATCCTCTGGCCCTCACAGCCTTCACACCCTGACCTTAGTGATGTTCACTGAGCTTTGGCATGCTGGCATGGATATAGATGTCCTTTTTAGGGCTGACCAATCAACAGCCATATATATTCTTAGTACTTGGATGAGTTATGAGTCTGTGCATTAACCACTATCTACTGTAAAAAGAAGCTTCTCTGATCAAGGTTGAGAACAGCACTAATCTATAGATCCGAACATAAAATATTGAAAATGTGGTTTGACAAGATGTCCATTTAGCAAAGCAATAGTAGTAGCTTCCTTTTAGAGCCTACGATCTCCACAACTGGAGGCCTTTGATAGATTTCCAGTGCTGTCCATGAATTCCCTCCTATAGAATAGACCTCAAATCCATTTAGTAAGTGGCTGATTATCCCCATGACAATCATACCACGTTTACACCAATAGGTACATGTTGCCTGGAAGGTCAGCATTGCAGGGTCCATTCCTAGGTAAATCTATTGATTATCCCCCAATCCCCTCCCCAGGATCCCATAAAGCACCTTCCAGTTCTCTGAAAGATAGCCATCAAAGGGGACATTTCCAGGCCAGGTACAGCTTTATTTCTCTATGTTCTACAACCAAAGGGCATTATGTCTTCAGCAATAGGCTCTTACCATTTAGTTAGTTAACAATGAAGACCAATGGCAAAGCCTGTGGCTTTTGTTTTTATTTTTATTTTTATCTTTTGGCATTCAGGGGTCTCTCTAAACAATAACTCCTAGGGAAGTGGAGATGGAGATTTTCACTTAATAACCCATGCTTGGAGAAGCATTGCACATCCATGCAGGGTACCTCCTCCCAAAGTCCTTCTGGTTTTTTGTTTTATTTTTGTTTTTGTTCGTTGTTTTTTAAGTTGCTTATAAAGCAGTGGGTTTCCATAATGCTTTTTAATATACCCTAAGTTTCGGTTAAACTACCCCACCCCCTCTTTACTCCACGCCTACCCTTGCTTAACCTTTAACCTCCAGTAGTCCTCTCTCCCCTCTAATTTCACATCACATGTATTCTGCTATCCCTGCTCTTAAAGGTCTCCTACACTCCATGGGCCCTTTCTAGCTTCCTGACCTCTATGGATACACACAAATCTAAAAACTCAAAGCTAGGCTCCAGTGAGAGAGAACACAAACTGTCCGCTGGGCTGGATTATTTCACTTTAGTATATAGTATTTTCAAGTTCCATTCATTTTCTTGTAAATGTCAAAGTCTTATTTTTCTTTACAGGTGAATTAAAATGCATTGTGCATAGGTTGCGTATTTTCATTGTCCATTCACCAGTTGACATATATCTAGGTTGATTCCATTCCCTAGCTATTGTGAATAAAGCAGCCAGGAATATGGATGCACCAATACATCCTTTACTAAGATATGGTGTCCTCTGGGTATATGTTGAGGAGTGGCATATTTCGGTCATATGGCAGTCTTGTCTTTAGCTTTTTGAGAAATCTCCGCACTGACTAATATAGTGGTTGTACCAATTTACATTCCCCAGCAGTGGATAAGAAGTCTCCTTTTCCTCCTCCTCACCAGCATTCATTGTTACCTGTTTTCTTGATGACCACCATGCTCACTGGAGTGAGATAGGCTCTCTAAGGAGTTTTAGTGATGGCTAACAGTGGTGGGCACTTTGTAAATGTTCATTAACCATTTGTATTTCTTCTTTAGGGAAGTCTTGTTCATTTCTGTAGTACAGTTTTTGAATGACTCATTTGTCTTTTTGATGTTAGTTTATGAAGTTTCTTGGTCCTCTGTGAAGCTGGCAGATTTTCTTCATTTTGTAGGCCACCTCTTCACAGCCATTGACACTTTCTTCTTCTGTACAGAAGCATTTACTCTTATGAGGTCTTAGTTGAGGCTGTCCTTCTTTCCTGACCTACTATCATCCTATCCAGAAAGTCCTTGTCTCTGCTTACCTCTTGAGGGGCTCTCCCTACCTTTTTCTCTAGTGCCGAGTTGCAGGTTGTACATTGAGACCCTTTATCCACTTGCAGTTGATGGTTGTGCAGGGTGAAAGGTAAAACTCAATTTTCATTCTTCTATATGTAGATATCCAGTTTCCTGGAACTACTTGTTAAAGACTTTCTTTTTCAATGTGTATTTTTGGCATTTTTTTGTCAAAGATCGGGTGATGCATTTGTGTGGTTTGTATCCTCCATTCTATTCCATTGATCTAGGGTTTGTTTGTTTGTTTGTTAATGCAGTAGCATGCTGTTGCATTACTTTGGCTCTGTAGGATAACTTGAAATCACGTATGAGGGATAACTCCAGCAGCATCTCTTTTGTTCAGGATTGCTTTGGCTATCCGGTGTCTTTTGTGCCTGCTTTCTGTTTCTGTGAATGTCACTGAAATTTTGATTGGGATTGCTTTGACTCTGTACATTGCTTTCGGTAGGATGGCCATTAATTCTTCTGATATTAATTCTTCTGATCCGTGAACCCGGAAGGTCTTTCCATCTTCTAATGTCTTCCTTGATCTCTCTCTTTAGTGTTTTAGAATTTTCATCGAAGTCTTTAGTTAGTTTTATTCTAAAGGGTTTTGTTGTTGTTGTTGTTGTTGTTTGGCTATTGTTAATGGTATTGTTTGCCGGGTTTCTTTGTCAGTGTGTTTGTCCTTAGCAAATAGGATGGCTTTTGTATGGTAACTTTGTATCCTGACACTTTGCTGAGTTAAGAGTTTCCTTGCATAAAAAGTCTTTTATGTATAGATTATGTACAAATGCAGATACTTTGATTTTGTCTTTCCCTTTTATGTATTTTGTATCTGCTTCTCTTATCTTATTGCTCTAGCTAAGAATTCCAGAACTATATTGAATAAGAGTAGAGAAGGTGAACATCCTTGTCTTATTCCAAATTTCATTGAAAATGCTTTATGTTTTTCCCAGTTTAACATAATGTTGGGTATGTTTGTTATATACAGCTCTTATTATGTTGAGATATGTTCTTCCTATTCTGAGTTTCTTCAGGACTTTTAACATGAAAGGGTGTTGGATTTTTGTCAAAAGCATTTTCTGCATCTATTAAAAATGACCATGTGATTTCTGTCCATTTTTGTAATGTTTAATATTTATTGATTTATATATATATATTGAACCATCCATGCGCCTCAGTAATAAATACAATTCAACCATGGTAAGTGATCTTTTTGATATGTTCTTGAATTTGGTTGGCAAATCTCTTCTTGAGAATTTTTGTGTCTGTATTCATCCGGGGGATTGGTCTATATATAAGTGCATTGTTGTATCTTTATCTGCTTTGGGCATCAGGGAAGAACTAGCTTCATGAGAGTTTGGTGATGCCTTTTCCTTTCTGATTTTGGGTAATGATTTGAAAAGCATCACTTTATTTCTTCTTTAAAGATTTGGTAAAATTCACCAGGGAGTCCATCTGGAGCTGTTCTTTTTTTAGTTGGAAGATTTATAATCACTACTTCAATCTCACTGCTTGCTACAGATCTGTTTAAATAGTATATCTTGTCCTGGTTTAATTTTGGCAGGCCATATGCATCTAGAAATTCATGTATTTCTTTTAGATTTCCAATGTATTACAATATATGTCTTAAGGTAACACACAATGATTTTCTGAATTTCAAAGGCATTTGTCTTGATGGCTCCATTTTCATCTCTGATTTTATTAATTTGAGTTTTCTCTCTTGTTACTTTGCCTAAAGGTTTGTCATTCTTGTTTATCTTCTTAAGAACCAACTCTGTCATTCATTCTTTGTATTATTATTTTTTTTCTTATTTCTGTTTAATTAATTTTGATATGAATTTGCTTTCTTTCCATATACTGACTAGAGATTTGGCCTGTTCTTTTCTCAGGGCCCTGTGGTACATTGTTATTTCTTTCAGACCTCTCTGATTCCTTAATGTAGGCATTTAGATCTATTTACCCCCTTCTCTGGACTCCTTTAATTGTCCCAAATAGGTTTTTATATGTTGTGTATTCATTCGATTCTATTTTTTCCCTTATTTCCATCTTGATTTCTTCTAGGACCCATTCATTGCTCAATAGGTTATTATTTAACCTCCAAAAGGTTGTATACATGTGGAGGGTTCTCTTGGTATTGATTTGTAGTCTTCCTCTATTGTAATAAGATAGAATACATGGCATTGTTTCAATTGCCCTATATTTGTTAAGACTTACTTTTATGTCCAATTATGTGATCTACTTTACAGAAAGTTCCATAGGTTGCTGAGAAGAATGTATATCCTTCAGTGTTTGGATGGAATATTCTTAGATGTCTGTTAAGTCCATTTGATGTATGATGACATTTAATTGATGAATTTCTCTGTTAATTTATTTTTGCAGAATGACATGTGAATTGATCAGAATTAGTTATTTTAATTACCAGCTGTGGTGATTTGAATGCTAATGCTCCCAGAGACTCATATCGGAGTGTTTGGTCTACCAGTGGTGAAACTGCTGGCAAAGGATTAGGAGTATGTCCTTATTGGAAGGTGTGTGTCCTTGTTGGAGGAAGTGTGTCACTAGGGGTGGGCTTTGAGATTTTAAAAGCCCACACCTGCTGGGCATGGTGATGCATGCCTTTAATCTAAGTACTTGGGAGGCAGAGGCAGGTGGATCTCTGGATCTCTGTGAGTTCAAGGCCAGCCTGGTCTACATAGTGAATTCCAGGATAGGCAGAGCTGTGTAGAGAGACCTTGTCCCCCCAAAATGGGAACATATATATTCAAATAAAATACCATTCACAGTTAGCTCTCTGCCTCTTGCCTCCAATTTGTAGATAAGATATAAGTTCTCAGTTACTGCTCCAGCACCATGTGTGCCTGCCTGCTGACAAGCTTCCCACTGTGATGATCAGAGACTCACCCTCTCAAACTGTAAATCTCCAATTAACTGCTTTCTTTTGTACATCACATTGGTTATGGTGTCTCTTCATGACAACAGAAAAGTGAGACACTAACTACTATTGTGGTGGTGTTAATGTGTGTTTGTCTCATGAATCTGGATACACCTATGTTTGTGATGGATCTGTTTAGCATTGGGACATGCTCTTGATAGATTGCTCCCTGCCAGCATGAAGCACACTTCTTTATCTTTTCTCACTAGTTTTTGTTTAAGCTTACTTTGTCAGATACTAGAACCCGCTTGTCTCCTAGTTCCATTTGCTTGGAGTACCTTTTTCCACCCTTTCGCCCTAAGGTAGCATCCATCTTTTGTCATGAGGTGGTTTTCTTGGAGATAGCAGATAGATGATTGCTGCTTTTTAAATTCAATCTCCTAGTCAGTGCCTTTGGTTGGGAGACTCAGACCATTAATATTCATAGTTATTATCCAAAGATATGTATTGCTTCCTGTCATTTGTTATTTTGTAGCATTTATTCTCTCTCTTCTCTTGCTTTTGTTTGTTTTTGCTTGGCATGGTTTATTTTTTCTTGTGGCTTCACAGATGGATTTGTTTTTCTCTTCAACCTGAAGGGCTCCTTCAAGTATCTTCTGTAGAGTTGCCTTGCCAGGTAGAAAGTCCTCTATTTTTATCATGGAAAGTTTGGATTTTCCCTCCAGTTATGAGAGGTAGCTTTGCTGGGTATAGTAGTCTGGGCTGGCAGCTCTTTCCTTCCAGAAACTGGTATACATCATTTCAAGACCTTCTGGCTTTTAGGGTTTCGTTTGAGAAATCTCTGTTACTCTGACAGCCTGCCGCCTGTCTGTGCAAGTCAGCATTCCTCTCTTCCCCCTTGCAATGCACTTTCTTTGGTTTGCACATTTATTGTTTTGTTATAATATGATAGGGGAAGTTCTTTTCCAGTTTTTCTATTTGGAGTCATAAAAGCCTCTTGTACCTGCACTGGCATCTTTTTTCCTAATTCTGGGACTTTTTCTCTTTTGATTCTTTTAAAAACATTTCCTAAGTCTTTAGAGTGAGGGCCAACACCCATATACTTGGTCTCTTCAGAGGACCCACAGACTTTGCTCTTCTGGGACCTTGGTATTCCTCGTTTTCACCCACGTTTGCTTGCCTTGGTCCCTCCACCTTGTCCTCAGGCTCAAAGTATCTGTCATCTCCTTGGTCCTTTCTATGGGAAAGACTTTTCACCGATCTTTTTTATTGATGTTTTTCATTTCCAACATTTCAGATTGCTTTTTCCCCCAGTATTTCTTTCTCTTTGTTGAATTCCTCTTACATATGTTACATCATCTTCCTTATTTTATTCAGTTGTTTGTATTCCCAATCAGGATCTTGTTTTCCTCTGTCATTTCTTACAAGATAGTTATGATCACTCTTTTGAGTTCTCTGCCAAGGAGTTCATCTCACTCATTCTCTCTGGATGACATTACCATCAGGGTTGTCTTGGTTTTTCATGTTTCTTGGGTTACTGAATTGGGATTTATGCATCTGGGGTTAGTTCTCTGAGTTTTTTTTTTTTTTTTTTATGGAGCTTTATTCTTTCAGTTGAAATATTTTCATGTTCAGGTGGGACTTGGATGTGGTAGAGTTGAAATCCATTATTCAGAAAATAGTTGCTTGGTCCTAGAGCTCAGGATGTTGCTGATGCTGTATTAACCCCTGGGTAGAATATTAATTCATCCTGAAACCTTTGGCAGATCCAGTCTCTTCTTCTCTACCTTTATTTTCAGGACCATGGTGGGTCTTCATAGTGATGCAGATGAAAATCTGGAACAAGGCTGAGATACTATTTTCAATGTGGTGCGGGGTCCTCACAGTTTTCAAGTGTATCATCTGAAGGATGAAATTTTTAAAAGTAATTTTAGAAGTAAAAATATGCTCGAGTGTGTGGGCACATGCCTGTCATCCTGGCACATGGGAGGCAGAAGCAGGAGCATTACCCTCCCTGAGCTACACAGCAGGACCCCCATCTCAATAAATCAATAAATAATAAAGCAAAGCAATAAAAAAAATTAAAAGGCCAATAAAGCACTAACTGAAAAGCCTGAGTCCACTTTTGTACAACACACCAAGCTCTCACTCTCCAGGGGTTTCCCTGGTAACAGAGTTTTGCATACCCTTCAAGAAAATGCTTCTGCATACGTAAGCATCTGTGACCCAGATGTTCCTTACCCATCTCATCTGTTTGGCTGACTCTCTTTGGCTCCAAGCTGCACTTGACACAGAACTCAGCTCTTTGACCAGCATTTACAAGAAATCCACTGACACCAAATATATCCTGATTCTTAAAGAATTATTAAAGATTGATGGGCTGAGGGGAAGGGTCACGTTATACAGCATCAGCTCCTCTTACTCTCCAACCAAAACAAAGCTGTGTTGAATTGTCTCCCTGGTGTTGTCAGCCCACACTACAAATGGGGACTGCTCTTCCCTGGCCTCCACTTACCCAATTTTGACACATATACCGTGTTCCAAGGCCCCATCTTTGCATAACAACCCTTTCCCTCTCAGTCCCTGCCACCCTGGTTGGAAGGACAACCCACACTCCATTTCAACAGCTCTTGCCTGGCCAACATTTGGCTTGCTTCAGGTTTTCCTTTAGCTCGTTAGCCCTCCTCATAATTAGTATGGCAGAAGCTACATCTCTGTGTACTTGTGAGGTTGCTAGGGGGCCAATTCTTAGAAGTGTAAAATCTGAATCAAGCATGCAGGCTTGATTTGCAGTTTGGATATATTGTGATAACTGGTTCTGTCAAAGAAAAAAAAGGTAGTGTGAATACTGTAACTTAAAGATCATGGGAGTGGCCCCACGTCTCAGTGTCTTGTCCATCACTGAATGTTACCAAACGGGGTCATCCTCACCAATATAAAGGTGAAAATATGTATTCTTTTAGCGATGAGTGGTATTAGGCAACTTTCATCAGTGTATTTGACACACACACATACAGTATGAGAAATGAGTCCATGCTTCACGTGTGTGAGATAAGCTAGGCCTCTGAGCTCCACCCCTCAGTAGCCATTCATATTTATTTCTTATCTTTTTTTTTTTCCTGGTCTGTATCCCAGGCTGGACTCAAACTTGAGTTCTTCCTGCCCCAGCCTCCCCGAGTGCTACAAGTTCAGCCTCCTGTCACCACACCCAGCTGTTGCATTTCTTTTTTCTGAAAGTTTTCATCCTTTCCTCCCCCTCCTCCCCCTCCTCCCCCTCCTCCCCCTCCCCCCTCCCCCTCCCCCTCCTCCTCCCCCTCCCCCTCCTCCTCCCCCCTCCTCCCCCTCCTCCTCCCTCTCCTCCTCCTCCTCCCCCTCCTCCCCCTCCTCCCCCTCCTCCTCCCTCTCCTCCTCCTCCTCCCCCTCCTCCTCCTCCTCCCCCTCCCCCCTCCTCCCCCTCCCCCCCCTCCTCCTCCCCCTCCCCCTCCTCCCTCCCTACTCCTCCTCCTCCCCCTCCTCCTCCTCCTCCTCCTCCTCCTCCCCCTCCCCCTCCTCCGCTTCCTTCTTCTTCCAGCTCTTTATCTAGGTGTCAATATCACCAGGAAATCTCTCTCCTCCTTGGAGGGATCAACTCCCTTACCTTCCAAGCCACAGCTATCTTCTGATTCTCTGAGGCCCTTTTGTGGTTTCTCTGCTGTTTTTTTGTTTGTTTGGTTGGTTTTTGTTGTTGTTGTTGTTGATCTGTCTCAAAAAGTCACTGTCTCAAGTTCCCTGAGGCAGGTGTTAGCCGCATCCTGTCTCTCCTGTCCATCATACTGTGATCTCAACTCCTGAATAAGAGGTTTCTTTTATCTGTTACTTCTTATGTCAAAGCTTGCCACCAGGTGCTCTGAATGCTTATTATTGTGCACTAATTCTATGAGGCCATTTTATCGGCCT
Source organism: Onychomys torridus (assembly GCF_903995425.1). Classification (NCBI taxonomy): domain Eukaryota; kingdom Metazoa; phylum Chordata; class Mammalia; order Rodentia; family Cricetidae; genus Onychomys; species Onychomys torridus. The sequence continues at coordinate 75,707,517 of NC_050448.1, read as the reverse complement.
CAGTTCTCCAAATAGGAAAATGGGGGTTACAGGCTAATCTGCATGCTGTAGATGGAACTGGATACCAGCTGTGACTCTCCAGTGTCCCCTCCTGTCATTCACCTCACCGTGCCCTCATTTACCTGCAGGGAGATGACCCTGACCTGCACTGTCACTCAAGACCTCTTCCCTACCTTCCAACTTGTCTATCCACCTTCTCCAGAGAAATCTCTACCTGGATAGCTGCCTGAAATTCATGTAGCATGCTCCCCAAACCTGCCTGAACCTGCCCTTGCAAGGAGTCCCCAGGCTCTGGCAAGAGTCGCCAAGTCCTATAGAGACAGCCCTCCCCTCCTCCCCTCTGTCACTCCCTAGTCACAGATGCTACATGCTTCCTATCCTGCCTCTACCCTCTACTTCATCCCAGCTCTGCAGCCAGATGTGCCTCCCCTTCCAGCAGAAGAATCGCTCTGCCTCAGACTCTGTCAGAACAGCTCTTGTTGGGGTCATAAAGGCCCTTGTGCCCACAGATCACTAGGGAAACCAGGAATGTTAAACAAGCAGGGGCTCTTCTCAATGGAGGAAATAAAATACCTGTTTTCCCACCCAGAAGGCTGGGAATGGATTTTAATGACTTGGTGACCTTTTTGCTATCTATGGAGGCAGACCTCACCCTAAGTCCCCAGAATGGTTATTCCAGACTCTTCTCTCCCTAGACCATTACCCATCCTTGGGGGAGATGTTACATGCACTGTATGACCTGCTGACCTCTATGCTATAGGTCAGAGATCACATTAGATTCTCGGCCTTTTAGCTATCAAAGCCACCCTCCTGGTCACCTGTACTTTGTAAGGACAGTTTCTATGTAGTCACACCTTAAGATGCATTGTGCACCTGGAAGTGGAATGACTGTTGCCTGGAAACCTTTTCCCAAATCGTACTGTGTTTTAAAGATGCTGATAACGAACTGCTTGGCATTAGACTCCCTGAAGTCTGGTCCAGGTTGATGAAGTCAATCAATCTGCACTGGGTTTTCATTCTCGTCTCTTCTCCGATCACTGCCTATGCTGATGCCTACAGGGTCCCCTTCAAGCTCTTAAAGGAAAAAGTGAAACAATCTATGTAAAATAGATGCTTTATGCTAATTCCACAATCAACTAGACTTTTCTCAGCACCCAGGAGGCAGAGGCAGGAGGATTGCCACAAGTCCTTACCAGGCTGCTCTACCTAATGAGTTCCCAGCCAGCCAGGGCTCCGTAAGAAACTCTGTCTCAAAACAAAACAAATCTAATTTCTCAATCAATACTAGACTCTGACTCGCCTCGTGGAAAGTCAGTCCCTGTGGTCTAGAGAGGAATGTGGCAAACCCCAGTTTTGAAGGCTCTGATAGACAACCCTGGCTTTGCTGCACATCTCCATATCTGCCAACCAGAGTCCTCTGTGCCTTTGTGCACATTGTTCTCAAAGCTAGGAACTCCCTTCCCTCAGTAGTGCTGGGGACTAAGCCCAGGTTTGTGGGGCAAATTCTCTGTCATTGATCTGTGTCCCCTAGTTTTCATTATTTATATTTTGAAACACAGTCTCACTAAATGGCCCAATCAGGTCTTAGTGTTCCTTTGTTGTTGTTTGTTTTTTAGAGGGCGTGTCCCACACCTCTCAAGCTGCCTCTACCTTGCTATGTAACAGAGGCTGGCTTTGAACCCCTGGCTCTCCCTTCTCCACCTCCCAAATGATGTGGCTATAGGTGTATGCCACTATGCCCAGTAACCTTTAGCTCCGGATCCTCCTGCCTCAGCCTCCAAGTATCTGAGATTACAGGCCTGAGTCACCCAGCCCCGCTTAGCAAGTGAGCATTCTTAGATTTTTCAGATCTAGCTTAACGGGCACTTTCCTCATGGTGCTGACCTGCATCCCTCCATTCAGGTTCCCAGGCATCTTCTCTGGCCTCCTTTTCCATTCTTCTGACACTGCAAATTATTGCTCTTCTGTGTTCATCTATCTCCAAGGCAAGGCTGCCAGCAAAGGCTTCATTATCCATTGCCAGCTCTGTGTGTGACGCTCACAAGGTGCCTTGGAAATGTGTGTGGAATTAACATGTTCCATGTGTAAGTCTCATCACCTGTGCCCTCCCCTTCTTCAGAACTAGAACTGTGAAGAAAAGGGCCAACAGTGTGGTGGTACAGTGACAGAACACAGGGAACACATGGGAGGCAACATAACTATTTCTGCATCCTAGCCTGAGGTGGGAGATTAGCCTCATCACCCTGCAAAGTTGTTCCCCTAAATCTAGATAGTCAAGAAGAGCCATCTATATATATGTTAGTGTGCTTGGGAAGTAAAGCAAGAGGTTAGTAGTTCCGGGATAGCACGAGCTACAGTGAGACCCTACCCAACAAACAAACAAACAAACAAAGTCAAGAGACACATATGGGAGAAGCCAAAAAGTGCAATCAAGATTCAAGTAGACATGAAGTTATAGTTGTCGGTGCAGGAAGGTGGGAAGCCTTTTCCTCCCCTCACCCATAAAGAGCATGGCTGACGCCTCTGTGACAAAAGACAGGTTGCCAAGGGAAAGCCATGACGAGTTTGTCTAATCAAAGCTTTACATCATGGAAGAATCCACAAATGAAGATCCAAAGACCCCAGGCAATGTCTTTACACTTCTGATTAATGAAGAAGAGATAGCCTTGAACAAATGGATCTGCCCAAAAGGTGTGATCTGATATGAAAGACAGAGAGGGGACCCAGCGAGGCCTCTCTGGGCAGCCTTCCCTCCTCCCTGAAATGAGACTAGACCCACTGGAGTGAGGGCTTCGGAGAGGAAGGGAGAGAGTGGCCTTGTGAGGTGGCTTTGGGGGAGATGTTCTAGTCTCAGTGGTACACTCTGGGGAAGGGGAATTCTGGGACCTGTGACTCACTTTAGGGGACAGAGACAGGGAGACAACAGGAGGGCAGGAGAAGGCTTCTCGGGCTGCCTCGGAGGTTTCCAGCATCCAAAAGTATCCAGCAGATCTAAGCACTGTACTTTAAGATGTTTTGTTGTGTTTTTTTTTCCTTTGTGCCCTAACATAGCCAAGGCCAGAAGAAAAGTAATCATTTTCAGGAAATAGATTGATACTTAGGAAGAATGTGGGTGCTAGAGACAAATTTAAATGTACAGTGTCACCCTGTCCTGACCAATTAACGCCGAAGTACCCTTGACCTGACACAAGAGTTGGTTTCACTCTGGGGACATGTCCACCATGGGGGATGTGGGTCCTGCTCTACACATTATTTAAGGACCCACTCTAATTAAGTGTGGCAGATTGAGATTTTCCTCAAGAGCAGATTTTAAAAGGTTCCCAACTGAGAACTTGTCAGAATACAAAAAATGAACACACAGCATGTTAGTTATGGAGGTCCCCTGGGGTACCTTTGGGGTCAGCCCCTCTGAGAAAAAGCAAAAGAAAACGATCGTGCAGAGTGGGGAATCTCACTGCAGTGTAGGCCCAGCCACAGCCTCGGTCTCGCCTCTGGGTCTCTGGAGCTTGGCAATCCCTTCAGAGCTGCTCTGGAGCCAAGGTTAGACCTCAGCCCTTGCAGCTGAGGAAGCCTAGGGGAGACTGACAGCTGAAGAAGACCTTTTGTGGACAGCGCTCCCAGTCCCGGGGCCACGTGTCTTGGGGGAAGAACCCGATGTGAGAGTAACTCCATTTTGCAGGAGCTGTATCCTGGGAACACAATCCAAAATTCTCAGCTTGGGGTTTCCCAGAACCTGATCTTGAGACTGGAATGTGAGCACAGGATGTCTGCTCAGGAACCCGGAATGGAGACGCTATGCTGGTCAATTCTGTGGAACTGAGATGGGTGCCAGTCAGTGTTTACCAACTGGACACCAATGCAAATCACCTGGGAAGAGTCGACCTCAATGGAGGAGTTGCCTTCATCAGACTGGCCCTTGGGCACGTCTGTGGTACATTTTCATGATTAATGATTGATGTAGGAGGGACCAGCTCACTGGGTGCCACCACCCCACAGTAGGTGGTCCTGGCTTGTATAAGAAAGCAGGCTGAGCAAGTAAGGAACATTCATTTGTGTCCTCTGCTTCAGCTCGGGCCCTGATGTCCCTCAGTAATGGACTGTGGCCTGTAAGCCCAAGGAGCCTTTCCTTCCCTGTGTTGATTGGTCCGTGTTTTATCGCGGCAACTGAAAGTGAACTAAGGAAGGCAGGAGAGAAACGGCATAATGGAGCTGGTGGACAGGGAAGGGTCGAGGACTCAGGCAAAGCAGGGGACAAAGAAAAGGTGGGCTGCATCAGCGAAGCCACTCCCGGAAATGGTCACTCTGACATTTCTCACCGGCCACTTACACCAAAAGTTGCAGGTCACTGGAGAGGAAAGCCGCTGATGTGAAGGTGAAAACCAGCAGTGTCTGCCAGGCCAGCGGAGTCTGAGCCACCTCCAAGAATGACTTCTCAGCCCAGAGGTGCCACATTCAGATGTCCACAAGGAGAGTTCATCACATGATCTGCCTCCTGGTGATGGCGGCAGGCGGAACAGGGAGCCAGCCTTGCTTCCCCTCGAGACAAGAGAAAGGGTTTTGTTGAGAACTGATAAGGTACACCCTGCTGCTTCTCCTCCCTCTTAGCTGCATGAAACTGAGAAGGGCTTCTTTTTCTATGCCTCGGTTTACCAATCTGTAAAATGGGAAGGCCAGAGAGCACCTCTCCGACCAGAGTGTGAGAAATGATGTGAATGCGCACAGCATTCCTGCCGTCTCCTGGTTCTAATCTGAATCAAATGAATGGAATGAATCTGACATAGCTCCTCCAATGCGATTCTTTTACCTTATAACACAAATGCATTATGTAAGGTTTTTTTTGTTTTTGTTTTTGTTTTTGTCTCAAACAACATTAAGTGTGTGCATTTGACGTGAGGTATGCTTGTCATTCTAGGACTGATGTCAAATATGTAAATATCCCAGAATACTAAATGAAGGAGCTCCGGTGAATGAGAACACAGGTAGCAAACCGCCTATGGGGCAAGCAAGAGGGCCCAGGTTTGGATCCCTACCCGATGCTAGAGGGTCGAGTTAGAGCAGGGTGGAGACATATCCCTGAAGCTCATTGGCCAGCTATCCACCTGCTGGACTGAGCCTCAGGATCACTGAGAAATCCTATCCCCACCCACGGGAAGACACCACTGTCAACTCCTGGCCTCTACGCGCATGCCAGCACATGTACACACTCCACCCACCCACACCTCCACAAATAAATACATTTTTAAAACTGTGATGGTCGACCACAGGGCTTAGCTCATCCAGGGCCTTCACTAAACAGTGACTCATCACTGCTTGGGAACTTTGGAACAGCGATCTCATAAATCCAAATCAGACGGGAGTGTGAGTTGCCCCGATAAACAACCCCACTCTCAGGTCTCCTGCGGGAATTGGAGGGCTGAGCCATGCTTGGACTCACGATGTAAACAAAAGTCACAGCCACTCACTAACAGTGAAGATCTATTTCCCACTGAGCTCTTCCAGTCGGGGCTCCAGGGCAAGGGGTCAAACAGGCTCACATGGAACCTGCTTTTCCTTCCCGCCAGGTTCCGAGCTGCAAAGGCTCCCAGGCTACAATGTCATTTGAATGAGACACAGAAATTGCTCACCTGCCAGAAGCTGGGCAGAGCTTCTGAGATGCAAACCATATCAGTCCTCTGAGATGAGAACTGCAACCAGAGAGAGAGAAGTCACTTTCAGAGCACTGCCCACCTCCTTCTATACACACCCGCTAAGCATACACCGCTTGCTCAATCTGCTACGAAAACAGAATTCTAAAATAAGCCGTAGTCTACCCTCTCGAATTGGGAATCTGGAAGAAGGTGGATTCGTGTATTTGGGTGAACGTGTCACCCTCATGCATGCACTCTCTACCCCCACCTCCATTCCCACAAAGGGCAGCACTGGTTGGCAGAGCCAGTTAAGAACAGGAGAGAGACACCAATAATTACAAGGGCAGGCTGCAAGGGCCATGAAAATAAAATGCACAGAAGCCAGCAGATGGCACTTAATCATAATTTTTCCTACAATTTCTATTAATTGTCGAAGATCCTTCATTCTGTCTACCCGTAAGATGAATGATAGGCTAATGTGGCGTCGTAAGTAATGTTTCCCCTTTGAGATATTAAATAAGCTTGTTACATAAAGGTTCCCTCCCACATAACCAGCCCCAGACCTGCTTTTCTCATACATATATTTATCATATCATAGCATGGCATGCATATGCATGCCCATATATCTGTGCACTTCCCAGCACGCTGCGTGCTTGATCAATGTATAAAGTCAAAGCTAACGCCCGGGTTTATCTCCAGAGGGGAGACTGAATCAAGGAACTGTTGTTTCTAAAACAGTGCCGAGAAACCATTTAAACCACATTGTTGGACAGAAATAGCAATGTGGAAATACCTCCAAGGCTCTTATTACAAGCATTAACAAGGTGTGTGACCCCTTCCAGGCTGTTCTGCCTCACCTGCCAATCCTTCCCCTCCCTCTCCCTACATTTCCACAACGCCTCTCCTTTTCTGATGTCTCATTCCCTTCGTTCTGCTTCTCCTGTTTTCTTTTGCACCCGTGTGTGTGTGTGCGTGTGTGTGCGTGTGTGTGTGTGTGTGTGTGTGTGTGTGTGTGTGTGTATGTGTGTGTGTGTGTGTGTCCCCGTCCCTGGTTTTCTGAGTCTTGCAGGGACAGATGCTATACCAGGCAGGGTTCTTGATTTCCAACACTACAAATCGACTCTTGGTAGAAAAAAAAAAAAGAAAAATTATTGGATAGCACTCAAGTAGTTCACAGACTCGACGGGAAGCCTGGGAGATTTGGCTCAGTAAACAGGCAAGAACCAACGGATCTGGCACCCAAGAGCAGAGCCCAGGTCACACCACTGAAAACTACCCAGTATGACTGCCATGGGCATCCAGGCCACCAGTCACTAATGACCACCTCTGCCAGTTGACTCTGTGGAAGGGTAGTCTACACACCTGAGGCCTGGCTTGGCCCCCTGCAGTTCCCAGTCTGGGCTGGAGATCAATGCCAAGGCCTAGAGGGAGAGAGGCTTGCACACAGCTTTCCAAGAGCAGGGCTGTGGTTCCGGCTCAGACCACAGCTGGGTCAGGGCACACAGCCCAGTGGCTGAGAGGCTAGCAGAGTACAGGACACAGTGGGTCTGGAGAGGCATTAGGTGTCATTGGCAGGGCCCAAGTTAAAGTCACCCCACCCCCACTCCCTCCCCGCCCCACGCACGTGCAAAGGTGTGGAGATCTGCACTTTCTAGCTGATGATAACTCTGGGGAGAGGTATTTGGCCAGACACATCAGGATTAGTGATGCCTCCTCTGGAAAGACAATGTCTAGTGAATTCCTGCTGGAGCTGAGGCCCTCCTAGCCCACTCAGTCTCTCCACACATACTCAGGCCCAGGCTGAGCAAAGAGCTGCAGCCGCTGTGCACTGTGATGTGAACGCTCTTTGTTCTCGGGTTTGCTTAGCCACTTTCCAGCTCTGCTCTCAAGGACTGCTCTCCTGACCTCCCACATTTTAACCCTTAATGAGGACTAGTTTCTTTCTAGGGAGCGAATTTGCACCCACATTCCTGGCCCAGCCCAGGGCCTTGCTCTCTCCTGCCAGCTGTTTTCAATTAGGAGCTGGTTTAAGTAATTTGAGCGACCTAGGGTGTCAGTCAACAGGAGAATATTTGTTAGTACCTAGTTCCCCTTAGGATCCCAGCCCCACAACTAATTCTGTAATATCCCGAATTACAAGGTGATTTTTGTTGGTTTTCCAAGGAAAGGGAATAAAATATATGAAATAAAGTCTCCAAGCAGCGGGCCTGATGGCCCCTGCCGCTGCAGGGTGAGTGATGGAGGCAGTTCCCTGTGTTATTCTGACAAGGCTCTGACTTTGCCTACATTTCTTGGGTGGTTACCTCAATTCTCCTCCATGTTTTAACTGAGGGTCTCTGTGTTGCAAGAAGCTTCCTGGCAAAGGACACCCAGGCAGGATTCTGGGGGAGCTCCGGCTTAGCGTGAAAAGGACTCCGCACACAGGACTCCGCACACACCCGTATTCACTTGGTTTCAGCCTAGTGTTTATTGAGCATCTATTACAGCTGAAATACTCGCCTATTTTGGAACTCAGAATGACATGAAAGTCACAATTTGGTAATACGGACCCCTTCCAGCCAGTGCCATTTTTAGAGGAAGGAAGACCAGCCTTTGGCTGTATCTGTCGCCAACTATTCGAAATTGCCATGGCCACGGTGATGATATAAACCAGATGGCTTTTAGTTGGTTTTAGTATTATTTTTAAACTCTAAAGACTAATATGGCCCTTATTGCCTGCACCTGGCTGGCTTCTTCCCTGACTCCCTTCCAGTACTCACTGCTTTCAATCACTCCTCCAATTGACAGCCGCAGAGAAGAGAACGGAGGGGGATAAATGTCACCGGAAGGCAAGTGCCGTGGCTAAGTGGACTGTGCTGCTTGGCTAGTTAAACCACTTTCTGTTGCTTTGGATCTGCATTTGGGAAGCTACCTGAGGCACTCCCTCCATCTCTACAAGCTGCTCCTTTTAAGTACAGATGCATGCTCTGGGGACAGTCCACCCTTCTGGCGCCACTCACATGTCCTCGAGGCACATTGTGAGCATTTACAAGTCAGCTCCTTTTGTCTTTTATTGTTTACTGTCTTTGGGCCTACACTGGCCTCCTTGGTGGGATGTGCCTAAGAATGGTCTCTCCTGGAGGACTCTTTTCAGGAGTCAGTCAATGAGCAAATACACATGAGATGACCAAGTCTAGGCAGAGGCTCCGTGAACAAAAGCTGTACTTTTATCAGCATTCTGTCAGAAGATGTAATGCTATGCTTACAGTTATGGAGTGGTTTAATACAGCTGTAGAACTCAATTCAAGGTCATAAAGACAGGGCTCAGGAGTGATAGAGACCGCCTGGGGGACACACGGGACTGTGGACCCAGGTCAGCTGTCCAGATGACAAAGACATAGTTCTGAAAGATGGAGGCAGCGTGGGTGGCTCGTGGTTCCAAGTCCTCTCCTATTGGCCTCAACCACGGGGGTCCCATAGTCACTGTCTTCTATTAACATTTCTTGCCTTTAGTACCCACAATGATGCCCATCAGAGGGGGACTTTCTCCTGCCATCGTTGCTCTGTATTTATTAATAGACCTTGTACTTTGAGAAATAATCTCTGCATGTATTTGTTCATTTATAGAATTATATCTGGGTGAGCATATGTGTTTGTATTTTATCAATGGATCTTTACTGTTATTTTGACCCTCAGATTGTTTCAGATATAGCCAGTAGAAGTCTCTTAAAGGCTGGACAGTAGTGGCATATGTCTTTAATCCCAGCACTCGGGAGGCAGAGCCAGTAGGATCTCTATGAGTTCGAGGCCAGCCTGGGCTACAGAGCGAGATCCAGAACAGGCATCAAAATAACACAGAGAAACCCTGTCTCAAAAAGAAGAAGAAGAAGAAGAAGAAGAAGAAGAAGAAGAAGAAGAAGAAGAAGAAGAAGAAGAAGAAGAAGAAGAAGAAGAAGAAGGAGAAGAAGAAGAAGAAGAAGAAGAAGAAGAAGAAGAAGAAGAAGAAGAAGAAGAAGAAGAAGAAGAAGAAGAAGAAGAAGAAGAAGAAGAAGAAATCATCCCTTAAAGCTGGTTTCAGTGTCCTTTTATTGTTATCATTTGGGGGAAAAAACCTTTACAACATACAATCACATGTTTGTTTGTTTGTTTGTTTTTCTTGTTGTTGTGGTGGTTTTTTAATGTATAGCTGAGAGGTAGACTGTCTGTCTGTCTTCCTGTCTATCTCATTATTTGCACTAGTAGCTTCAACTTCAATCCAGTACTAGTTAAGTTTCCTTCAACTAGCTTTCCCTTTTCTACATCTGAGCCTCTCTTCTCCAGTCCTGGGAAAGCAGGCTCCCATCATCTCAATCTGTTTGTACGTAGCCAGTCTCCAGCGCTACTGGGCATGCCCCGGGCCCTTGGTGGGTAGCATCCTCTGAACTGACTATCTTCTTCCTTCGGATTTGTTTTCATGAAGAAAGAGGCAAGGATTCTGGGAGTGGAAAGGTCTATATGGGAGTAGTGCCAGAGAGATTGGGAAAAGGAGAGGGGTGTGGGGAGCTGGACCAAAACTAAGGATATATGAAAAGCCTTATGGAAACCCACTACTTTGTAAGCTACTTTTACAAATATAACTAAAAGAAAAGAAGTTTGAGTGGTGGTATCCTGAATGAATACAAGCTGTAGGTCACTAGACCAAACCCCAGTGCTGGGAGTGGATACCTCCCCATGGGCAGAGGGGCCCCAGAGGCTCCCCCAAACAACGTAAGGGGGCCATTGCTATTGTTCTTGTTTGCTCACCAGATGGGAAGACCCTATTGCTGGCCTGGACAATTCCTTGTTAGCGAGCTTTCGTAGAGACAGAATGTGCCACGCAAGCCGCTGAAGAACAGTCATTGGTGGGCTTACCACAGAGGTGGGCCACGCATGCTACAACACTGACCTGCTAGGCAAGATGGACCCACTGGTGAAAGAGAGACACAAGTGTTGTGAGGCTAACCAGCCACATTCTGGGTAGATATGAGGCCTTCTTCACAGGAGGGAATTCACGCCTGGTGCTGGTCACCCGGTCAAAAGCCCATGGCTAGGAGGTTATAGGCCCTAGTGAGGGCCTGATGACTGTTGTTTTGTTAAATGGACATGTTGTTAGCTGCCTTCTCCATGTCAATGTTTATATTGATGTATTAGTACTACTCTCAGGCTCGGTTAGAGAAGCTTCCTAGTGGCTGAAATGTTGAGAACAAGTGAGTATGGAGTGCTCAGTCCTACCATGTCTTTAAAACAAACGAAGTCAGAATCTAGTTAAGGTCGCCGCCATGTGCATGGGTGTGAGGTGTTTGTTTGTTTGTTTTCCTACATCATGGTAATTCACCAGAATTCACCGAAGAAAAATGACTCCTCCCCTAAGACTCAAGGAACATCCGGGAAGAGGGGTGGGAAGAGTATTAGAGCCGGAAGATGGTGAGCGGTACTCTGACATGTCATCCTCTGGACATGACATGGGGGTGGCACACGTGAACTCACAGCAGCTGTGGATACCTGCACAAGCCCGTTAATAGTCCAGAGTGGATGAAGGAGGGGCATATGAAACCCCGCCCCCAGCTGAGCACTATTGTTAGTTAATAGTTTCCGGAGGAGGGGGAGTCATTTTTCTTCTGGAGGTACAGCCACTGGTGAATTACCCATGATGTAGGAAAACAAACCAACACCTCATACCCATGCACACGGCGGCGACCTTAACTAGATTCTGACTTCGTTTGTTTGTTTTAAAGACACGGACATAGGAAGAAGGGGTCCAGAGGAAGCAGGTCAAAATACATTATATACATGTATCAAATCCATAAATACTAGATAAGAAATTAATGGTCAAAAATAAACAAGGAGCCAGTAAATACTTTTTAAAGAGAAGAAGAGCAGGAGAAAAGTCTGAAGAGAATAGGAAGAAAAGGAAGTGAACAGCCTGAAGGGCAGGAGAGGGAAGGAGGAAGGGGGAGGAGAAGGAGGGAGATGTAGGTTACATTTGGCTTTGCATTTTTGAAGGGCATCCTGGTGGTTCTGAAGAGAAAGAATTGAAGGGTAGGTTCTCCTCATCCTTATTTTCTCACTTTGTAGCCTGTTCTGTGGAAGGCACTGTCTGTCTAAGGGTGGAGGGCAGAATCGCGTGCATCTCTACGTCGGAGAACTCACAAGACAAAACTGTCCTCAGTGTGTGTCTTCTTTGTGCTGTGAAGACCCTCTTAAGTGGCTTCCTGTGGTTTCTGATGTAAGATTGGTGCATTATTTTGGAGTAGATATTCTTTGCTCGGTGGCAAAGCACTCATAGTCTGTTAGTTATATACATGTAGGTCAGATACAAGCTTTGTCCTGGGAGACATTTTGGCAGGTTTTTTTCTTCTCCCCTCAATCTATTTCTGGTCAAGACTTTTCTCTTTCTTTCCTACACAAAGCTCACATTCTGGAAGTGGAGACCTATTTCCTTGCGAACCCAGTGATCCTGGAAGAAAGAGGATTAAAGTTCAGGGTCCTGCTCCCTGAGTTCAAAGCTGGTAGACAGCACAAGATGTGGCTGACGCTGAAGCTGGAGTGACTAGGAAGCTGCTGTGGTATTTGGGAGCTGGCTGGCTGGGTCATGTGAACCGAAGTTCTCCGAGGAAGCCCTGTCTCTACTGAAGACCTTTCAGGCTGATTTATCTTGTGTTGCTGACATTACTTCCAGGAGAGAGTTAGAAACAACAGCTACCCCTCCTCCTAGGGCCCAAAGGGCAAACTAAGGTACCGATGACTTCAATGGGCTTACTTAACAGAGCAGTGGGTGAGGGATTGTGGGCCGGAGCAAGGGTGACCATAGGGTAGTCACACTGGAAGGTATGCACCCATCAGAAATGACGGCTTCCCCAGGACTATGTAGATGGGACTCCCTTTTTTTCATCTTTCCCCACCTGTATTCTCTAGCCCCTCCCCCAAGACAGAATTCCATCCAACTGATTGGGAAGGGTGGCTAGAGTATCAGGTGAGATTTCCATGACCCTTCCCGGCCCCTCCTTCCATGAGGGACCCAGCAGACCCCTGAAGACAGTGGCAGTTTGCCCAGTCTTGTACAACACCTTGGCTGCGTTCAACACCATGACTGTGGAGAGGTGGACTGTTGTAGATCTAAAGTTGTCTTGGGCCCTCTTAGCCATTTACCGTCAACTTCTGTTTCTGACCTAACATCATCCTGACCTCTAGATAACATTCCTAGAATGTACCACTAAGCCTGCTAGACCTCTAGGCTCCACCAGGCCCCAAAGCAAGAATGCAGCAAGATAACATCTGACGTCCCTAGAACACTTCGCCTCACCTTGCTGTAGCTGGCCCAGCTGGTATTCCCACCGTTGTAACTGATAAATGTATTGATTCCCGGCTTTCTTTTATTCTGTGACTGCAAAGATTACACATAACATCTTCCATGGTGGGAGATGTCACTCAAGATAAGTTGAACCTGTGTTCTTATATCACAATCTTACTTCCTTTAACACAGGGAACACACTGACACGTACATGAACTCTTACGTTTTCTTAAATTCAGAAAGCTCCTTGTTAAACGTATCCTGTAATAATGGTTAAATTATGTAAACTTTCAACTAAATAACTACATTTCAAGCTGTGAGTGGATGAAGGTTCTGGCTGCTCACTGCTCGAAAGCCAGTATTTAGTAGTTGAGAGCTAGTTAAAGGAACTGGGATTTTAAAGGGACAGTAACATTGAGGAGATGGGGGTGGGTAACCTCTTCAAAGTGCTGTCTGTCATGGGTGTCTTTAGGGACAGGTCACAAAGGGCTTTTCCAGGAAGGGAAAGGAGGAACAGGAAGGCCACACACTGAGTGGGTCTCCATCATCATCATCATCATCAAAGCCCATGTCTCTTTTGTTCTTCACTGGAGCATTGCAAGGGACTAACTTCCTCAAGCAAGTTCCCGTATTTTACAAACAGACAGACAGACATGTAGAAAAGGACTTTAGGAAGGGTGCTAGAGAGAGAGCTCGGGTGGTAAAGATGTGTGCTGGCTACTTTTACATCAGCTGGACACAAGATACAGTTATCTGAAAAAAGGAAACCTCAATTGAAAAAATGCCTCCAAAGATGTGATTGCAAGGCATTTTTTAAATTAGTGATTGCTAAAGGAGGACCCAGCCCATGGTGGGTGGTGATATCCCTGGGCTGGTGGTCCTGGGTTCTATAAGAAAGCAGACTGAGCAAGCCAGTAAGCAGCACCCCTCCATGGCCTCTGCATCAGCTCCTGCCTCCAGGATCCTGCCCTGTTTGAGCTCCTGTCCTCATTGCTTTTAATGGCAAACTGCTATATGGAACTGTGTGTGAAATAAACCCTTTCCTCCCCAGATTGCTTCTGGCCATGGTGTTTCACCACAGCAATAGTAACCTGTAGATGTAACTGTCTTGTTAAATAAGAAACACAGATCCAATTGCAGAGTTAAAAGCCAAGAGGTCAGAGCAATAGCTGAGAGCTGAAAACCTTACCCTTCACTGCTTCTGCTGTCTTTCCTCTCCGAAAGAGAGCTACTTCTGTGTGTTTTTTCTTTTTTATAGACTTTCTGTTCTGCTTTCTCATTGGTTGCAAACCCAGCCACATGACCTCCTCGTCACTGCCTGGCTGTACAGACCTCCAGGTCTTCTATGGTTGGTATTGAGATTAAAGGCATGTGTCGCCATGCTGGCTGTATCCTCGAACACACAGTGCTAGGATTAAAAGCATGCGCCACCACCACCCAGCTTCTCCTATGGCTTGCTCTGACCCCAAGGCAACTTTATTAATATACAAATAAAATCACATTTCAATACAAATAAAATATCACTATAGTAACCTTAACTAAGACACATTACAAGCGTGAAGACCCGCCCTAGTTTGGATACTCTTGCTGTGATAAACACCATGACCCAAAACAAGTTGGGGAGGAAGGGGTTAATTTCATCTTACACTTTACAGTTTACCATTAAGAGAAGTGGAAGCCAGAACTCAAGTCAGGAACCTGGAGGCATAAACTGAAGCAGAGGCCATGGAGGATGCTGCTTATTGGCTGGCTTTCCATTGCTTTCTTACACACTTCAGGACCACCAGCCCAGGAGTGGCACCACCCACAGTGGGCTGGGTCCTCCCATACCAGGAAAATTCCCCACAGACTTGCCTACAGGCCATCTGATGGAGGCATTTTCTCAGCTGAGTTCCCTCTTCCCAGATGAGTATAGTTATTATTAATTACCATTATCCAGCTCTACAGTGAATCAAAACCGAGTGGAGAAGAAAGATGTGAGAAATGTGCAGTTTGCCGAGGACAGAAGTGCGAGCCAGTTAAAGCTGCAGACAAGGGTGCAGAAGAGCCAGGATTGTTGAGGATGTCAGTACCACTAAAGAGAAGCCTTGTGTTCTACCCTGGGAAATTAGCAGAGCTGGTCTGAGGGCAAGACCCCACCCATAGACTGGTCCAACTTGTGAAAATAAAGATGAATTTAAAAGGAGAAAATCTATACTGAGCATGCCACCATGGGGCAGTGGGGTGGAGGGGAATCTATTCTCAAAACACATGTGTAGAAGCATTTCCCCAGGACCAGCCTCAAAGGCATGCCAGGCCATATCTTATCTGGCAGCAGAACTTGGCAGCATTGCCCACATGGTACTCAACTGATTTTTGCAGACATGAAAGCTGCAATGGTTTACAGGGGGTGGGGACTTGCACCAATATTCTAAAAAGCCCCTGAGCCAGAGCCAGATTTCCTGAGAGGAGCCCCCGCCCCCATAGACCACTGCATCAACTTGGGAAGGTGAAACCCAAGTTTCAGTGAAGATCCTGGGATGTTGGAGATGTCTGGGATTGTGAAATGTGTGTCAAGGAAGGCAACAGGCAGGAAGGGCAGCTGGTGGCCTAAGGGTGTGATAGGGTGGCAGAACTAGAGGTCTAGGCATGCCCAAGCCATTGGAGTCCAGATGATTCCATCACAAGTACAGATATGGAACTCCAGGGTTTGGTGTGTACCTTGTTGGGTATGGATCTATCTATGAGTCAACATTTTCTTGATGTGCTTCTATTCCTCCATTTTGGAATAAGAATATTTATTCTGGGCCATTGTATACCAGAGTATGTAAGCTATTTTTTATTTTATTTTATAGGCACTTATAGTTAAGACGTTGTCTTGAGTCTCAGAAGAATCTACTTTTGAACAGTGACTGAAACCATTAAGGACTGTGAAGACTTCAAAATGAACTAAATGCTTTCTGCATTATGAGCTGAAACTGAGTCCTTTGGGTCCTGAGATGGAACATAAGATTTTAAGTGTTGTGTTTGGGTGTCAAGTGGACACTGGGTAAGAATGTGATGGCTGTTCTTCCTCGTCAAATTGGCTGGATTTAGAACCATTATGGAAACACACTTCTGGGTGTGTCTTTATGGGGGTATTTCCAGAAAATTCTGACCAAAGAGGGAAGATTCCCTGCTGAGTGTCAGCCACCCCTTCCCGTGGTCTGGGGACTTGGACTAAATAGAAAGGAGAAAGTTTGCTGAAGACCAGCGTTCATCTCTCTCTGCTTCCTGACTCAGTGTGAGCAGCTGTTTTACATCCCTGCCGTGGCCATCATGATGGCCTGTACCTGTGAGCCAAGCACACTTTTACTTCCTTTAGTTGTCTCTTCTCGGGCATTTGGTGAAAGCAACCAATGCGTGTTCCTTCTCCACACAAGAGAAGCTGTCACTTCAGAGTCTGTGGTCAATGTCTGCTCCCTAAGACAATCTTCCCCTGGATAGCCATGTAGTTAGCCCCCAACTTCTCTTTGCCCTTGATTCAAAAAGGCCTGTTCTCAAGGCTGGAGAGACGCTCAGCAGCTAAGAGCACTTGTTGATCTTTCAGAGGACCCAGGTTAGGGTCCCAGCACCCACATGGCAGCTCACAACCATCTGTAACTCCAGTTCCAGGAGATCCAGTGCCTCTTCTGACCTCCAAGGGCATGCATGTGGTGCATAGATAGATATACATGCAAGCAAAACACTTACACACATATAAAAAATTAAATCTTCTCAGGGAGCCCTACCCTAGCTACTCACTCTTCATATTCAACTTTTCTTCCCTATTTTTTTATTGCACCGTGTTAGGGGGGGGGGGGCGACACACATTGATTGACATTGATTGGCTTTCTCTCTCTCTCTCTCTCTCTCTCTCTCTCTCTCTCTCTCTCACACTATCATGTGAGTTCACAGGGCAGATTTGTTTATTATCTGGGTTTTAAAACATTGCCTTGTTCATGGGAAGCATGTATTTCAACTCTTTACTACTACATCATAAACTGTCCCATGACATAGTGACTTAAGATAATAGTTTATCATCAACTCTCAGTTCCATGGGTTGAGAAGGATCCACTAGGAAGTTCTTCCTTGGGGATACTAAGTAGTTGGGGTCAGATGGCCACAGGGAGTAGAGTCACCTGGAACACATGCTCTCACAGAATGCTAGCTGTTGAGTAGAGTTGACTAAAGTCTGTAGTGGCTGTATGTAGTGCTGCCAAGTCCATCAGAGGAACCATGCCTAAGGGTTGGTCACAAAACAGCAGTGAGCATTTGGGGAGGAAGGCAGGCGGACAGCAGGAAGAAGGGATCTGAAGGATTGGAAACAAAGAAATAAGGAAGGGGTGGGGAGGAAGAGAAGGGGAGAAAGGGGTTTCGGAGCCAACGGTAGCCTGGTAGCCCTGGAATACAAGCCCTGATTGCCTGGCTCTATTTCCCATCTCCCTCAAGTTACACAACGAGCTGGCTTAGAGGCAGAAATCCATCTCATACGGCCGATCAGAACTGGAGTGCTCTTGGCAGGGTCTTTTACAATTTATGCCCCACGTTGAAAATCAAGCCAAGGCGTAACTCCAGGGGAAGAACAACAGAGCACTTCATCTTGAGGTTGCTCTTTCCCCTTGGTAAATTCAAGGCAGTTTTATAAACAAGTGTTATCATTGTCCGGGGAGGAAACGGAAAGGAACTGGTAATATTTAGGTAACGAATAACAAAATGCTTGAATCAACATACTGACATGATTAAGTAATTATGTGGAATCAGAGTCAGGCTACCAACTGCAGCAAATTAATAAAATACAATTTGGAGGAAAGAAAATGTTGAAAATTATGTGCGTGCGCGTGTACACACACATACACACACACACACACACACACACACACACACACACACACGACAAGTCAGTGGGGGAGGGAAGGAAGGAGACAGCAAAAGTACACTTGTACACAACCAGGTAGAGAGAAGTTTAGACGGTGGAATGTTTAAAATGGACTAACTTTTAAAACAGTTTGGAAAGATTCTGTCATTTTCCAGAGCCTCAGAGGGTCTCTGCCAGCTGGAGGCTTCTTCCTAAGCCAGCCTGGCAGGCGGTTGTCTAATAAGAGACTTTGCAGACAAGCTTGCGGCTAACATTCAGAGACCGTGGGCCTGAAGATCTCAAGTTTCACGGTCAACAATGATGGATGTCCTCGGAGCTTCAGCCCTCTCTGCCCTGGACGTACCCAGGATGCCGTGTTACTGTGCTTACTGTGACCTTTGTCCCTGCGGCTCACATAGGCTCATTTTGGGGAAACTGGAGCAATTTTAAAAAAAAATCAACTTCTCTTGTTTTGACATTAGGCTTGGGGGTTTGAGGGGGGACTCTGTCTGCCTCTAACTCCATAGGTCATCACACCATCCATTTCTGCAAAAACAAGACAAAACACCACAAACAAACAAACAACAACAACAACAAACAGTGGATTAAGCAACTTACAAAGACTCTTCTCTTTCATACAAGCCTGGATATGGGACACAGACCATAATTTTCTTTTCTAATCATCTATGGCCCAGCGTGACTGTGTTAGCCCCAGCTCTCACATCCTCCTTCTATTCAGGAGAAGACATAGGTAAAGAGAAGGGACTACCTCCTCCCTTAAAAACAGTTGCTGTGGGCTACTCATGTTACTGCTACAGGTATCCCAGTACCCACACCTCCATCACCTCACCTTACCTGACTGGCAGGAAGTCTGGAAGCCCAGGAAGTAGCGTCTTTGTGGTATCATGCACCGGGCAAAGCATGAAGGATTCTCATATTACAGAATAGAGAAAAATGGAACAAATATTTTCTTGGGAGATGGAGATAGGAGGACCAAGAGTTCAAGGCCAGTCTTAGCCATGTAGTGAGTTTCGAGGCCAGCCTGCCTTTTATAAGAACCCATCTCAAAAAAAAAAAAAACAAAAACAAAAACCTGAGAAAAGGTGGGGGAGGGGCACAGACCAAACAGCCTCTGCTACAGTTCTACCCCTTTGTCATCTTAAAAATTCTTCTCCAAATAGGGCACCCCCCCCAAGAGAAGAAATCACAAAATCCTATCAAGAGTAAGATGATGATGATGGTGGCGAAGAGCAAACTTTTAGGTACTGTTTCATCTCCCTCCTTGAGTCCAGACACAATGCTATGCAAACCATCTTATTCTTTTCAAACTGCCTTAATAAAGCGCCCGAGACTAGGTGACCTCTTATACAGACTAGAACTTCATTTTTCACAGTTCTGAAGACTGACAAATCCAAGATCAAAATGGCAGCAGATTTGGAGTTTGGTGAGGTCTCAATACTTCAAAGACAATGGCCCCAATGAGCCTTTAGTCAACATCCTGTGACAACCATGTGCTCAGGTGCTCAGGTGACTCCAGTCCTGGCTGCTATTTGATCCCAACTACATAGAGATTCCTAAGGAAAAACTGCTCAGCTGATCCTACTAAACCCATGGGACTGTGAGATTATGATAAACGATTATCTTGTCATTGTATAGTGGGATAGTTTATGGTGTAGCAATCGATCACTGAAAAGTGGCCAAACAGACCTCCTTATGCCCTCCATAATAAGGGTGGTCCTATTCACAAGGATTAAGCTCTCACAGGTGTGTTCTACCTTTTCACACTGCAACATGCAACTAATACCTGCCCAAAATTTATAATATATTAAGTGAGATTACAATTTTGGATTAGGCCATATCTATAGCTATCCCTGGATGCATGTGGCCCCAGGACTGCAGGTTCAACACATCTGAAAGTCTCCTTCTTGTACTGTTGAATTGAGGATTAAGTTCTATGTGGATTTGGGAGAGAAAACATATAAACCATAACACAAACCATGAACCAAAAGACCAGTAATTTGCCCTCTGGTCCACTACATACACTGTAAGACAGGAAAACTGTAGTTAAAGTTACCCTTCAGAAAATGCAAACCCCTAAAATGATCAGATCCCTGGGGAATCTTATAATAATGATCAAACTCTGCGGGTAAAGAACAAAGGAGCCCTTCTAACAGCAGACTGTCCTGGGGGAGGTGCTCAGGGCACAGCATCCTCTACCACCATGTTTGAAGCAGGAAGTAGAAAGCTGGCTCTCTTGGAACTTCACAGCTTCCAGAGCCCACTTCCTGCTGACAGAGATGTCTAGACTCTGGGGCTGCCTGAGGTGTGGAATCACCTTGGACTTCAGCAGGTTGGACTTAGAGATTTGGGTTCATTTGCCTCTCCCCAAACGCAAGAGGCACCTCTTCCATTTGCCTCCCGTTATTTCCATGCCTGATTAACAACATCTAAAGACCTTGTATAAAAATATTTTTAAGCTTAAAGACTCAAGTCTTTTATCTATAGTTGTGTGCCCTCTGATCACCTGCCCCCAAATTTGATGCTAGTAAGTTGAGACTATCTTTAGCAATAAGATTTGGAAGGGAAGCAACAGCTTTAATTGGATTGTTGCCATGAAGCTGTCACCCATCACCTCACAGAGAGATTTTCATGCCACTTGGATGGAATTGAGCTTTGGAGCTGCTACCTACGAATGTATCTCTTCAGGGTCAGCACATCTGCCTTTTGTACTTTGAAGGTCTCGGATCACTGAATTGCTAGTCAATTTAGGTGACAGTTAAGACAGAGAGCATAACCTGTGTCACCTCCCTAATATAAAAACTGGGAGGTTTAGCTCTTGTTTCTTACTCTCCTGCTGCTCACAGATTTTTAGGGTTTCATAATGATATTACTCCGTTTATTTTAGGATTTTGTAATGATACTTTACCACCCCACTCCTGGTACCAATTTATGTTTTGATTAGAGTAAACTAAATTGCTCCAGTAGTAGACCTAAGGGTTTAATTACTCTTCTACAAAATGAAAGTATCTCCCTTGCATGTAACTGACCAGGATAGGTCCTTTAGAGATTCAGC
Source organism: Onychomys torridus (assembly GCF_903995425.1). Lineage (NCBI taxonomy): Eukaryota > Metazoa > Chordata > Mammalia > Rodentia > Cricetidae > Onychomys > Onychomys torridus. The sequence goes on along the minus strand of NC_050448.1, from coordinate 75,686,674 downwards.
GACTCCGACTGCTAGAGTTAGTGTCTTCACAAGCAAATCACCTCATATAATGTCTGATGAAGGCCTCCTGTCAGACTTGTGATTTATCTAGATTTAAGAAATCTAGATCTGTGATCTACACAGCAGGAAAGTAGATTTCACTAGGTAGACAGTAAATAGAGTTTCATGCACTGACAATAGGGTGTCTGTATTAAAAAATGCCCATTTAACAGTTCTCTCGGTCTCCTAATCTGGACCCCCAGCCTCATGGTGCTTTGAATAGGCCTGCATTCGATTATCCACCCTGTTACTTACTAGCTGTGTGTTTGGGCAAATTAGTTAACTCTTTTGAACTTCTGTTCTTAAATGTGGGATGCCGTTTAAGAAACCTATTCTCTCTGCAGATTTGACATAATACCCCTCAACTATGCACATTTATTTAATATTTCATAGACGCTGAATAAGTGATTCTTACCCATCAGAGGAACACACGCTTAAGATGAGAACTAGGGTTTGGATTTTTACAGACATGGATGGATTCTCATTCCTCCCTCCCTTGTTCTATGGCCCTGGGAAAACTCTCCTCTCGTCTTCTGTCTATAAAATAGCAACCATGATATCCATTTTGGGGGTCCATTCTTGTTTTTATTCTTTTGCTTTCTATTTAACAGGGCAATGTTTAGAAAACACAAATGTTATGGAGACATAGAGTCCTACTGAACACCGACTGCTCAGATGGAACTGGCACTATTACAGCTTGTGATTTCATTTCCATCGTTCTTGGCTCCCAGGCTGTTACTTTTTACAGCTGAAGACCATGGGATGCCCTTTGGTTCCATCCACAGTGAGTTCCTTACTCTGTGCTATGAAAGAGGAGCCAGACGTCCCTGCCAGTGTGGAAAGAACTGCCTAAAGGCTCCAGTTAATATACGTGGGCACTCCCAGTGAAGAGAGCCTCAGTTTGTCTAGCCGGCCAGCCATCTTGGAAAGAGAAACTGGCCCATATGGGAATAGGAGATCCAGGCTGAGTGTGAGTCTGTAACTCCTGAGACCAGACATTTGCCCAATTCACAGCCTCGCCTTGGGCTAGTTCTGCTAAGGGAACAGCTAGAGCTTATTCCACTCAATGGGGGTATTCTCATCACAGAGGGATTGTGAGATTTGGCAAAGATCACAAAGGGGAAAAAATGCCGACGGAAATACTCAAGAATTGCAACTCAAGATGGGACAGAAATAAAGCCCCGATTTTGATTCACATATTCTGTCATACCCAGTTGATCTGGAACAAAGATCAAAAATTTAAATTGGACGTTTCCCAGCTAGGACTTATTTCCTTCCCAATGAGCTGTGTAGTATTAACAACCAAGGAATATCTTTTATAATCACCAGTGATAAGCTGATAATGGAAACACAGACACATTTGTCGTTTGTAATTTCTATACCTCCCCTTTTTATTATCAGAACCTCGACATTTTGCACCCATCTTTAAAATGTAAATTTACCTACAGCTATTCATCCCGCCTGTCCTAATGCCTGTCAAACTGAGATGAAAGAAAGCTGTACCAAGGCAAGGCTAGAGCCTCCTCTCAATCAGTAAAATCTTCCATGGAACCTTGCATTACTCAAGCAAGACAGATCTGAGCTCTTGATACAGTCAGAAGAGGTGACCTACTTAAAAAGCCAGCAGTGTGTGTGTGTGTGTGTGTGTGTGTGTGTGTGTGTGTGTGAGATGAAACGAAAGTGAATTGTTTTGCTGAAATCTGACACTAAAAATAGGGCACTGGATCCTTCCCCTGCCGGAAAAAAAAAAAAAAAGCATTAAAATGAGTGTGTCTGTATGTCTGGGAATATGTTTCCATAGCAACCATTGTCCCACCTCCCCTATCAGCAGCATTACCCTTCTCTACGAAAAGAGGGCATATGCACGCCTTTCCCAGCACCCCTCCCAAGCCCTTACTCCATGAAATCTAATTAAAGAGTGAAATGAATTTTAGCGATGGTCCTAGAGGCTGGGAGAAGTCCAAGGCTGGGGAGGGAGGCACTTGGGAGGAGGCATAGGGAGACCTGCCCTTCCACACTGGAGGAGCGGCGTGCAACTCCTTTCTCATTTTTAAAAAGAGCCACAGCTTCCAGGCTGAGGGGCTGCAAGGGAGTGATAAACCCGCCATGCAATGATGTTATTACTTTAATGGATGCAGGACCGGTTGAGCACTTTATTTCCACCAGGGCTTCTTACTTTGCAGCTTCTTCTCTTTATGCAGCATCTAGTTTTCCTCAGACCCTCCTTCTGTTATTAATGAACGTTGTCCCCATTTCTTATGACACTTGGGCGAGGGAAGAGGAAGCATCATTGGAGAAAATACATCTGTCCCTAGAGTGAGGTGAGTCCATCACCATTAGGAACCTTCCCCACCTCCAACCTTAAACACTCTTTATTTAGATTGTGCATAGAGGGGCACATAGGGCAGATACCCCGGGAGGTAGAAGCTGCTTTAGGCAAAAGCTACAAGGTAGATTTTAGCATCTGCTAGGGAAATTTCTTCAAGTCCTTCTAGGAACTGCTTTGCCTCTTTCCTTCATCCTCCATCACCCACTTCATTGTCTAGCCACCAGCAACCCAGTACCCTGCACTCCCTCTACTCTGAACATCCCTGCCCTTGGCTCTGTGGTCACAAGGTTCTAATCCTTACATTCAAATTTTTTTCTCCAAGTTGGCTGCTGGTCTGACTTTTGTAGTATGGGTCCCCTCAGAAGCAAAATCGCCCTCACACAAGCATTCGGTCAGGTCTGGGCTCGTCCCCTTGACAAGCAGAAGTCTGCTGGGGTCTTCTGGAGTGGAGGGTAGCGTTAGTTACCCATAGCACACAAGCTGGCATGTTTTGGAGCTGAGAGAAGCCACAGTAAGGAGAGCAGCTAGGCCCTGTCCTCCTTCCTGGTGGAATGAGCCCAGCGAGCTGTGTGCACATGAAAAGTCAAAAGCTGTGATCTCACCCAGGATGGAGTGGTTGGCACAGGGCAGCGGGCATGTGACTCGGAGCTCTGGGCAGAGCCAGCTGTGGCATCTGCGGTAGCGTCCACCTCAGCTGCCAGCCCTGCAGCTGCAGCAGCAGGCATCTCCCGTTGTCCTTGGATGGGATAACCAGCCCCCCTGCTGGGGTCACTGGAGCCTCCCTTCTTGCCAGCCAGCTGAGGCAGCAAGAGCCCCTTGATTGCCAAATACCTGTGAAGCCTCCTGGGGAAAAAAAAAATCATGAAAGACCCAGAAGAACAGGTCCCTGTAAGGCCAGAGAAAGTCCGATGACCTCCGTGCTTTTACCCAGGCTGACGTGGCTTAGAGCTCAATGCTTACTTGCAATAGAATCATGAAAACTAACGTTTACTGAGCACTCACTCTGGGCCAGGAGTTTCTCTGAGCACGTCTAAGGGTGATTTACAGAGATGGAAACAGTTATCATTCTTATCTGTGTTTGACAGACACGGAAAGATGAAGGCTAAGTTCTCAGCCCAGACAGTTGGAAGCCAGAGCACACAAGCAGTCCAAGAAAGCTGGTGAGGGAGAGAGACAGCAAGAAAATGCTGCCCATCCACTGGCAATAAATCTTCAGTTTTCAGACCATCTTCATTTTTTTTTTCTCCTCCAAAGTGCTGAGGAATTTTTTTTACATCCCCCCCCCAAATTTATCATATAATCGTTAGGTAAATGACATCATTAAATACTAGTGTTTAAATGAGAAGAAGGCACCATTAAGCTAACCATCCTGAAGCACCCGTAGCCACCCCCACCACTTGCTTGTGTGTTCATGTTTCACACAGTGAAATACAATTCTCTATTTCCCACTGGCTTTATAACAGAGTGCTATAAGTGCATTTCCACAGGGTTGTATTTTAATTGCAGTATCACACTCATTCCTTCAAGTTCATGTACCGAAACTGACTCGGCCAGTCTCTTATTTTGGACTTTTAGATGATTTCCATCTTGTCACCATTTAAAAGTAACAAAAGCAAATCCTTTGCTCCTTCCCCCCCCCCCTTTTTTATAGATTCCTTACAGTTGGGGAGGGCCATTCACTCTGTGCATTCTGGTGACTTTGATAACCTTTGGCCTATAGTCAAGATTAACTCGAAGGTTAGAAGTATGCGAGCTGGAAGGATTTCACTCAGTGCTGCTCATTGCCTAAGGACTTGGAAGGAATGAAGGTGTGAACAGAATTACACTCAGTACCACAGCACTACTGCCAACATGCTAGCATGGCATACACACCAGTCCCAGGTTGAGCAGCCATCCTGCTGAGGCCACATTGAACTTGGTAGTAGACAGCCTGAGCTCAAAAGGCCAGGGCTCCTAAAATCAGCAGGACACAAGTATGTGATTCAAATATTCTCTGTAACCAGAGGGACAGACATTGTCCACTCGCCAAGGGGCTGTTGTAGTCAGTGGTGATGCTAGGGAAGCAAACACATGGCTCTGTGTGTGTGTGTGTGTGTGTGTGTGTGTGTGTGTGTGAGAGAGAGAGAGAGAGAGAGAGAGAGAGAGAGAGAGAGAGAGAGAGAGAGAGAGGGCGCTTTGGGATGTTCAGCTTAGTAGTGACTTCTCTTTCTACAGCTCTTTCCTATCCTAGGATTAGGGCTCTTCAAAGTAAAGGACCATGAACAGGGTCCTAGCCCCAGCTGGACTCAGTCCTTATGAGAAACCTCAAGATCCAGTATATACCTGGATCAGATGGGACTCAGCTTAAACCTCAGCAGAGACAATCCATCTCTCCCTGTTCTCAAGCTCAGTTCTGGGCAGTACATCAGTCTAAAGAGGCACATACAAGTGTGTCGGAGTGCTCAAATCTTACTTTAAAAATGTGCTTATTTTTATTTTCTGTGTATGTGTATTTTACTGCATGTATGTTTGTGTACCATATGCATATAGTGCCTGTAGAGGTCAGAAAAGGGAGGTGGATTCCCTAGGACTAGAGTTAGACAGTTGCTAGCCACCAAGTAAGGGCTAAGAATTGAACCCAGGTCCTCTGCAAGAGCAGCAAGTGCTCTTAACCTCTGATCCATCTCTTCAGCCCGATAGTATTCAGTTTTTAAAGATACCTCCTTTGCAGGTACTAACCCCATACCCATGTGACCCTGAGTGTGAAAGTCACTTAAACTTTGTGTCTTAGGCATCACCTCACTTGCCTCAGCCCTGTCCTGGCCCTGCCCTAAAGTCACAGCAAGGTTCTGGCACATACATTGCTGCATTTACCATGTCCCTGCCCCTTTGGGCTCTGAATAGCTCATTAAACCTGGCTTCCTGACATCAGAAGGTAAGAAAGAAAGAAAGAAAGAAAGAAAGAAAGAAAGAAAGAAAGAAAGAAAGAAAGAAAGAAAGAAAGAAAGAAAGAAAGAGATGGCTGCATCTATAACTGTAGACAAAGGACTAGGCTGACCTCCTTTGCATGGTCAGCTGGGGAATGAAAACCCATGGACTTCACGTTGCAGCCCAGGCCAATTGACAAAAGGACCAGACAACCCAAACCTTGAGTTCAGTATGGACTGGCGCTTGTGCTCTTAATCCTGTCGAGGGAATTAGCATTGAGCAGCTGTGAGTATTCACACTGCTGAATGAGTATTGCACAATATTATCAGATGTCCTCCTACGCAGAGCGGCAGTATTGGCCTGTTGGGTGATTCACCGGGATCCCACACAAGCTGCCAGAGAAAAGGAACCATCCAGACTTGGGTGAGGAGAGAAACCAGAACACATGGTCGCGGAGAAAGGCAGGCCGGGTAGCTTTCCAGGCTGGAGCAAGAAAAAGCTTTGACAGGATGGCATGACTTTCCTTTATCTGAATTGCTTCAGCTCCACAGATCCATCGTTCAGTGTTTGGACCAATTCGAGGAGTTACTCAATCCTCATGAGCTGAGAGAGGAGAAGGCTGTGAAAACCGAGGAGGGAGACAGTAAACTCAGGTTTGAATAATAGATATTTTGCTAATATAAGCACAGAGAAAGCCAGGGCTGACCCAGCCTTAGTTTTCCCCAGCTTAGACTCCTAAATAGGCCACAGAGCACAAGGCTACTCTAAGACAAGACCCTTCAGCTCTCCCCTGTCGCCTGAATCAGTGACCCACAGTGTGGGCAGTGTGCACCTGAATCTTCTAGGGCAGGGAGGACATCAGGGTTATCTTTAACTCACTGCCTCAAGTCCTATTCTTGAATATTTTACACCGGAACTTTTCTTCATACAGGAGGAATGAGAGACATCTGGACAGAAGATAGTAATGAGATTCATTTTGACAGAAATACTCCAAAAAACGTCATGCTGATGGATTTCAGGATCAAACATGTTTGGAAATCCCTCATCTGATAAGAAGATGAAACCTCTTGGCCTGATGTTCAGGGTCTCTGGATTTTACCCATTCAGACTCCTCTCTGGTTGACTCACTTCTTGGACCATCTAGTGCAATAAAAGGAATCTGGTTCTAGACCTATCTTCCTCAACAACAACAATGAACCAGTTTCTTGTTCTTTTTCTTTAAGACTTATTTATTCTTTTTTCCTTTTTTTTTTTTTTTTTTTTGGAGCTGAGGATCGAACCTGGAGCCTTGTGCTTGCCAGGCAAGTGCTCTACCACTGAGCTAAGTCCCCAACCCCCAACTTATTTATTCTTATTTTACATGTGTGAGTGCTTGTCTGGATGGATGGATGGATGGGTGCTCTGTGTGTGCCTGTGCCTGCAGAGTCAGCCGAGGGTGTCAGGTCCTTTGGAACAAGAGTTACAGATGGTTGTGAGTCACCTGTGGGGACTGTGAGTCAACTCTGGGTCTTCTGCAAGTATCCTTAGCTGCTGAATCATCTCTCCAGCCCCCACTTGCCTGTTCTAACTCTTGGCCAATGGAACAGCAACAGATGAGGTCACACTGACAGATACATTGAGCTCCCATCCATTTTACTTAGAGGGGTACCACTCTTGTCATAGAACACTCCTTCATGGATGAGCTGTCCAGGGGGAAGTACCACTATTGCTCAATGAAACACAGCCCGCTATTGTCCGCTCAGGGGGCCCAGGTGTAAGAACTTGCATACATAAACTTAACTTCTGCCTCCTCCATTGGCAGCTGCCCTACTTCTGATAGGCTAGAATCATTAGATTAATACCAATCATGTATCACCACCAGCACCTCCACTCACCAGCATTGCTGCTTGGGCTTGGGCAATGCCAAGCAAGAATGGTTCCAGATGGTATGGTATGGGGATCCAGAGAGCAGTTACCCCACCTCTACAATCCACATCAGTGGATCTCCCAAATCAAAACCGCTGAGAGTGTCAGTGGTCCCTGCTCTGTAGACCTCTGATTATGTAACAGTTCCAGGCAGACAACAGAGTAACTCCTCCACCTACTGCTGTTTGTCAAGGAACCTGGAGGCTTCTTCCCAAGATGGCAGCCTCAATGGACCTATCTTTCAAGATCTCTGACAGTGTGACATTGGCATTCTTCTTATGGAGTGCTGAGGTCAAGTGCCACCTCTCTTTCAACTTGAGGATCTTATAATGTTTGGCAGAGATGAGAATGTGATTTCCAAGGCTGGCCGTTAAAATGCCATGGTCTCTACAAAGGCCTCCCCCATAACCATTGTTGGTGGTCATTAGTGCTGTATGCTCCAGAGGAGCTGTGTGACTGTGGATCCACCACCTATGATAGTGGGCCTTCACTTTCCTCTCCATAAACTGGGATAATATTGATCTCTATTTCCTGAAGATTGAATAGTTAACTCATGCAAGCCTGTAGTATAATGTCTAACATACCATAGCTACACACTTTTAGCAATTGATATCACTTCTTCACATTTGGGAGGGGACCAGTTAATATTTGTTCATTGTTTACTCAAAATTCACAGTGTATACGTGGAAAAAAAAAGGGTGAAGATCCAATCTGGAGACAGTGGCATAGAAGACCACTTGTGTCCAGGTCCTGTCAGTGTCTCTAGTCTCAAGCCATGTACTGAGTGCCTTATACTAGCCACTGAAGGACATCTCTCATCCTAACCCTTTCTAGATTTCTCTGGATTTCCCTCCAAACTCTGTTTTGCTGGAGTATTTGCTTTGTGGTTCTCTCCTCCCAGAAGGTTCCCTTCAAGCCCCCCCCCTTGCCCCTTTCTGCTGATGCCCACTGGTGCTTCAGCCCTCATACGACCTGGGAAGCCTCTCTGGACCTTAGGAGTAAATAAAGTGTCGATATTAGTAACTTTTCTCATGCTGTGACCTGAAAAGAAACTTGGGAGGAAGAGCTCATTTCCACTTGCAATTTAAGAAGGGATGCAGCCCACCATGGTGGGGGTGGGGTGGGGGTGTCAGGCATGATAGAGGGACTGTGCAATACTGCCTCTGTATTATGGGAGCAAAGAGCAAGTGGAAAATGGGGCCACACTATCAAGCTTCAAAACCGCAATGACTCTCTTCTTCCAGCTAGACTCCATTTCTTAGAGGTTCCACAGCCCCTCCCAAACAGCGTTTGGGCCTCGGGACACTTCACATCCAGACCTCAGTGGTGTTCTCCACCAGCAGTAGTTCATTACAGAGCAGCTGTGGCTCCTATCTCCACCTTCTCTGTTTTCTGGAAGGACGTGGAGGAGAGGTTTATAGAGTGCCTTTGGCACTGCTCTCCTAGGACTTAAGAATGTACAGCCAATGGAAGTCCCTCAGCAAACACTCGACTAAATGGCTGCAAATGAACAACTATCCTAAAACGTAAAAGAATGTTTAAAGGAAACTAACAGTGTCCAGTATCATCACCATGGTAGCTCTGTTTTTAATTTTTTGAGAGATCTCCATAATGGCTATATTAATCTGTATCCTCAATAACAGGAAGAAACTAAGGTTTCTTTCTCTCCATTCCCTCTCCAACATTTGTTGATGATAGCCATTCTGAGTGGGGGAGTAGTATCATGTCAACGTAGTTTGAATCTGCATTATCCCATTGGCTTGGGATAGTGAACACTTTTAAAAATAATTTTTCACCATTTGGACTTATTTGTTTGCAAACTTTCTATTTGGTCAATTTGCCCATTCATTGACTGGCAGTTTGATTTCCTTGGTATTTAATTTCTGGTGTTCTTTGCAAATTCTGGATACTAGCCCTTGTCTGGAGTGTAGCTGCTAAAGACTCTCTCCCATCCTGTGGGCTGTCTGTTAACTCTGCTGATTGTTTCCTTGATGAACCGAACTGTTTGTTTTCATGTAGTGTCATCTGCTGATACTTAGGGTTAGCTCCTGTGCCGTTGGTGCTCTGTCTAACCAGCGCTTGCCTATCTGCAAAAGCTTGTGTTTTCTTCGCAAAGTTTCAGTGTGTCAGGCTTTAAATTGTACAAGGCAAAAGAAAGATGAAAATCTGATTTCCTTCTTCTGCAGGTGGAAATCCAGTTTCGCCAGCACCATTTGTAGGAAATCTCTTTTCCAAAGTAGTGTTTGCCTTCTTTGTCAAGATTTTTGTGAGCACAGCTTTACCGTCTTATTTGCGGGTTCTCTTTTCTATGCCGTTGCTGTCTGTTGTCACGCCAGGCCCAGCCTGCTTTATAACTGTCCCGCCATGTTATAATTTGAAGGAGGGTATCGTGAGACCTCCAGCAGTGTCCTTTCTCTTTGGGAGTGCTTGCTGTTCGTGGTCGTCAGTGGTTCCAGATGAATTCTTGTATTGTGTTTTCTAAACCCATGAAATATGACTCAGGAATTTTGACAGGTATTGCATTAATTCTGCAAATTGATTTGACAGCATCAACATTTTCACAATATTAATTGTGCCTGTCTAGGAACATGGGATATTTTTGCATTATCTGGTATCTTCTGGGATTTTGTTTTCCAGTACCTCAATTTTTTTATTATAGAGATCTTTCACTTTTGGTTAGATATCCTAAATACTTAATTTTGGGGGAGTTACTCTGAATGGAGTATTTTTATTAATTTCTTTCTCAGAGAGTAGAATGCTACTATAAAAGAAGGCTACTGGTTTTGTGTATATATATTTATGTATAATATATTCTTACATATAATGTATTTATATGTATCTATATAAGATAAATATATATACAAGTATATATTTATATATGATATATCACTAGATATAAAATATTTATTTATATATAACAGTAGCTTTCTTTTATAGTATAGTATTATATATATTTATATATCTTATCTTATATAAATATATAATTTATTGTATATAAATTTCTCTTATATAAATATATGTAAATATAAACTATAAGTAGATATTTATACATGTGTTATATAACACACACATATATATATATATGTATATATACAGTAGCCTTCTTTTATAGTAACTTTCTACTCTCTGAGAAAGAAATTATTCATATTTTTTTTGGATCCTGCCTAATTTACCATCATCACTTTTAAGGTGCCGGGTAACATATTTTTAAAAGATTTGCATCAAAACAGATTGAAATATAATCTTGGCATGTAGTAGAGTAAGCTTTAGCTGTCTGGAGAAGGCATTCACCTGCAGGGCTTCAGCAGAAGATGGGAGCTGAAGGAGGATGGTGTTTTCTTGATTTCTCACCAGTGCCTCAGGTAGGCCTTAGAGGAAGGGCTGGGAAGGAGTCCCTGCAGCCTGAGTGGTGCCACAGCTGAGGTCCTGAACGCTGCCTTGCCCTGTGAATGTTTGATGACTGAAACCTAAGTTTGACGATGAAATGAACCTTGATGACTGGCAGAAGATTGATTGAGAACTGAGCCATGACAACCCTGGGGGATGGACCACAGAGCTGTCCCTGCCTCGGAGGGGAAAGGAACACGTCCCTCTAGGCCAGTGATCTGACCCCAGGTGTCTGCACTGAGTGGCTTTCCAGGAACCCAGCCACCCTGCCAAGCCTGTCTTCTCTGGTTTGACACTAAGGCTCTCCTTATGGAACAAGGAACTGTGCAGTGGGTTTTGTTGAAGTGTGTTTAGCACAGCATTCTGTGACATTCCTTTCCAAGGAAAGCGTATCACACTTCACCTGCGAGAACACCCAGAATTTCCATTGTGAGAAATCCACCATGGCAGAGCCAATAGCATTTGCTATCACCCCACAGAAGGTTCTGTCTGGGTTTGTCTGACCAGGACCCGCTGGAGCACTGCATGTCAGGACCTGAGCTCCTCGATCTGCTGCTTGTTCTATTAACAAAATCCCAAGACTATAACAAAGGGGCAATGACCTTCAGAATGAACAGTGGGGTTTCCTCCCAGCCTGGGAAAGTCTTCTGCTACGCAGGCTAGCATGTGCCAGTCAGGGAACTCTTAGGGCTCATTTTACCTGCTTCTGCCCACGGATACTGTGGAGGCAGGTGTTCACTTACGACTCCACCTATCAATTCTAAACCTTCCTTCCTTTCTTTTCCAACAGTGCACACCTCCAGTGACAGTTCCACCCAAGGCAGTCTCTGGCAGGTGATTCAGACACAAAGTCAAGCGTCAGTACACTATGGAGAGATGCCTGACATCCCAAGGGACAAGCGCAGCTGTTGTACAACACAGGAACACCCTTCACACGGGCTATCCTGCCAGTGACCTGGGTTTGGGTGTTTCCTCTTGTTGCTTAATTCTTTTGACATAACCATAAAGTCTCAAATGTTTGATTCCTGGCTGCCCCTCACCATAGTCCACATCCCTTTCTCCAAGGCTCTGAACTTGGGAACTGACATTTCTGCTGGCGTAAAATGATGGTGTCTGACTTTCTCTTGTAGCTAACCAAGTGTTTCTGTGCATTTTACAACACGTGCATACAGCAGTCTCCTGAGAGGTGGGCAGTTACTATTACCCTGGGTTTTACTTTTTATTTTTAATTATGTGTGTTTGTGTGTAGACTTGCACATATGAGCATGGTGTCTACAGAGGTCAGAAGAGGGCGTCAGATTCCCTGGAGCTGCAGTTACAAAGCAATTGTGAGCTGCCCAGTGTGGGTCCTGGGAATGGATTACAAGTGGGTGCTGGAAATTGGGTCCTCTGCAAGAGCTGTACACATTCTTACCCTCTGAGCCATCTCTCCAGTCCCAATATAACCCTGTTTTACAAAGTGAGAGAGGCCAGAGTCTCACAGAGGTCATAACTGGCCCGTGGTCCCCCAACTAAGCGAGAGCAGAGGTCTTGACTTCTAGTGTGTAATTTATTCAATTTGAACTATAAAAAAGTATTATCCCAATGGTGCTGTGGGGTTTCCAGTCGCCCTGTCTCTCCTGCTTATTTTTAAGATCCTGGGGAAGCCGATGCATACATGTGCACAGGCGTCATCAATGGTCACGTGACATCTGCCATTCCGTTTGTTCCTCTGGTCCTCTGTCAATGTTGCCCATTGCTGGTGCCTACAGCAAGGCAGACTGAGCCGCTGCTGGGTCAGTCCTTCCCCATAGGGAGCAGGAGAAGGGAGGGCACCAGGAAATGTCCTCAAGCCCTTCCTGCTGATGTCGGCATGTAGAGAATGCCAGGGACCCTGACAAGCCTGTGTCTGACTCACCCGAAACTCTCTCCTTCCAGAACCTTTCTTGTCAAAAGCCTACTGGTGGCCACCTCCATCTGGATTTCAATCAGTCATGCCTGGAGTGACTGCTAGAATACCAAAACTGGTGCCGGAGGTACCAGTGTGACCTGGGAGCCACAGCCACTTGACTCACGTTTCCTCCCAGTGGTGTGCATACCGCTTTTTTCCCAGCACCCTTGACAGGTAACCTACAACACTGTCCTGTTTTCTTTGTCTCTGTGGACTGCATGCTAGTGTACATGGAAACAGCTTAGTGAACAGTACTGAAGCCATAACCCACACTTAGGTACATTGTGAACCGGAATAGGGGCAGCGGGGCTACCCTCAATGAGACCGGATCATCCCATTCTTCTCGTGTATTTAGACCCTTTCGTATTCATGTTGTGAAAGTGTCTTTCTTGCTTGGGAAATTGTGAAAGAAAGCTGCATTGAGAGCAACATTTGAAAAGAGGATTGTATCTTGCCAAGTGTACCCAGTCAGTACCCAGATTCTGTTTGGGCCAGTGGAAATGGATCAATAGGAAAATCTCCTATAAAGAGCTTTTATTGATAGAAAAGTAATTTATTCTTGGAGTCACAAGCTAAATGTTGAACAAATATTTCAGGTATATAAACAAAATCAGGCTGGGCATGATGGCACACAGCTTTGATCCTAGCACTCAGGCAGAGGCAGGTGGATTCCTGTGAGTTTGAGGCCAGCCTGGTCTGCATAGCCAGAGCTGCATAAGGAGACTGTTTTTTCTCTCCCTTCCCTTCCTTTCCCTTCCCATCCCCTCCCCTCCCTCCCTCCCTCCATCCCTCCCTTCCTCTCTTTCTTGGTTCCATTTGTTTGATCCAGCTCTGGACAAGGGAGTGTGTCAGAAAACCGGCCTCCAGACTCACCTGGCCCATCACTTGCTCTGACATGACACGAAGGAATGAAGATGGAGCTTAATCAGCATCTGATAATGGAGTACCTTTAGAGCCACAGGCATCACTGAAGTCCTTCCAGAAAAAAGCCCTCAGCTGGAGTCCAGGAATGTCCTGCGTGAGGGATTTCCAGGGCGGTATTGCTGTGGTGATTAGATCTGAGTGAAAGGAGTAGCCATGGTCCACCGACCACCCAGGTGGGCTGGATTGCTCGCAGACAGTGAGGTTTCTAGCCTGACCCTGCTTCTTGATCTGGCTCTGTTCCTGGTCTGCCCAGATGTGAGCAAGCAACCTCATTCTCCACGTCTTCCCCACCATGACAGACAGTACTTTCAACCTATATGCCTTAGTAAACCCTTCCTCCACTACCAAGTGTGGTGGTGCATTCCAATAATCCCAGCACTGGGGAGGTGGAGGCATGAGGATTGGAAGTTCAAAGTCAGCCTTGACTATAGCTTGGACTCTGTCTCAAAAACAAAGATAAACAAAAAATAGATAGTGAGGAAGATCCCGGGGGCTTCACAGCTCCCTTCAGGGACATGATCCCAATGACCTATACACCTCTCATGAAGTCCAACCTCTTGGAGGGTCTACTACCTCCCCAAACTGCCGCCCCAGAGACCAAGACTTTGGGTCCACACATGGGTCTCTGGGGACATTCAGATCCACACTACAGAAAGTGGCAGCGTCTCTGAGAGACACAATGTCCTTTACTCACTTCTGAGTCCTCTGCCTAGTTTGATGTTGGCATCTAAGGTCTCCACAGGAGCTTGCTGACAAAATGAATCAACCAATTATGACATTCCACTTTTTTTTTCTGCAGTAGAATAAATGTAGCATAGATTTACCCTTTAAAACACTTCGAGTGGAGAATTCAGTGGAGGTAAGGACAGTGTACAGCCGGCACTGTGTCTGTCTCCAGAAGTTCTCCTCACCCCAAACTGGCACTGACCCTGTCAAACAGTAACCTGTTCCTGACTGCCTCTACCCCTGGTAACCAGTCTTCCATCTTCCGTCCCTGTGTCTGGCTCTTCCAACTACACCAAACAAGCTGGATTATACACTACCCATCCATTCAGCATTGGCCCAGTTCAATTAGCTTTTCTTCAGCGTTCATCCACGTTGTGCATGGTAGATAGAGGTCTACGCCGATAACCTTAGTACTTGGGAGGCTCGGACCAGAGGATGACTTTACATTCAATTTCAGCTTGGGTTACATAGTGAGTTCCAGGTCAGCTGGGCCTGCATAACCAGACCCCCGTTGTTGTTGTTGTTGTTGTTGTTTTAAACATTAATTTATTTATTATGTATACAGTATTCTGCCTGCATGTGTCTCTGCAGGCCAGAAGAGGGCACCAGATCTCATTACAAGTGGTTGTGAGCCACCATGTGGATGCTGGGAATTGAACTCAGGACCTCTAGAAGGGCAGTTGGTGCTCTTAACCTCTGAGCCATCTCTCCAGCCCTCCAGGCCTCCCCCTGTTTTAAGACACTTAGGCTGAATACTACTCTGTGGCATGCCCGTGGTACACCTTGTTTGCCACTCAGTCATCCAGGGGCCCTTTAGCCACTGGCACCTTTGAACTATTGGGAGGAATGCTGAGTCCCTGCCTTCACATCTTTTCAGTATAGTCCTGGGAGCGCGTTATGGGCTCATACATTAATTTTCTATTTAGTGTTTTCAGGAACTTCCTCATTATTTCAGTTTTGTTTTGGTGGCGCTTTGAGGCAGGGTCTTTCTGTGTACTTCACCATGGACCATCCTCTTCTGTCTCCCAAGTACTACGATCAGAGGTTTCATTCACTGTGTAGCCCAAACTGGCCTGCAGTCCAGGCTGGCCTAGAACTCCTAATTCTTCCGACTCGGTCTCTAGTGTGCTGGAATGACAGGTGTGAGCCACCATACCCAGGTCTCAATGTTAAATTTTAAAAATATCAGTATTTGCATAGTCCCGGAGTTGGGAACGTCAGTAGATTCTCTTTGCCTGGAGAGGCCTTCAAATGTGCTGACTGGTCGGAAGATTCCCTCTTTTGGACCCTCCTCTGAGAGGCAATGGTAACACTGGTAGGTTGGCGGGGGTGGTGAGACTGTGGGTCACAAGGTTTTCTCCACACAGGACAGGCCAATCCTCACAATGTCAGGTGGGGCTTTCAGCAGCCGGCTCTGAGAGTCCCCCACCCTGGGAAGGAACAGGATGGATTTCTCTCACAGAACACCTGAAGAGCAGAGCCAGCCTGGATCCTGGAGCCAATGACGGGTTGTTTTCTACAAGTGACAGTCCTGGTGGGAACATTTTCCAGGGGCCCGAGGCATGGTACTCACAGACAGCCAAGACAGGGGCACAGCTGCCCAGAAGCTTGGGGAGGGCGTGGCTGAGGCTC
Organism: Onychomys torridus; assembly: GCF_903995425.1. Lineage (NCBI taxonomy): Eukaryota > Metazoa > Chordata > Mammalia > Rodentia > Cricetidae > Onychomys > Onychomys torridus. The sequence goes on along the minus strand of NC_050448.1, from coordinate 75,670,895 downwards.
CTGAAGGCCGGAAAGGCTGATCCACAGCTGGAGGCCCTTAAAATGTGGCAAGGACTCTCTTCTTTGTTCTCAGGGTAAGTTTAAAGTGCTACCAGCCTGTAGGGCAGGGAGTGAGATTCCAGGAACAAATGGGGAGACCGAGGGAGATCCTGACAAAATCCAGACTTTGAAACACAGCATGCCATCCTTCTAAAAGCTGTTTATCGAAACAACAGACGTTTTTAGAAAGCATCCAAAATATCAACCATAGGTTTCTGGTGTGTGTGTGTGTGTGTGTGTGTGTGTGTGTGTGTGTGTGTGTGTGAGAGAGAGAGAGACAGTGTTTTCACATATTCTGCTGCTGCTTCAAACTTGGCTATGTAGCTTGAACTCACAATTCTCCTGCTTCCATCTTTCCTGATCTGGGCCTTCTACAAGCTGCCTTCCTGTCTCCCCTTATGTCTGAAGGTGGTTTTATTTAAATTCTCATCATCTTTGGCTTTCTGGGATTGCAGGGGAGGAAGGTAAGACCCTTGGCTGCTGTTTCTAGTTGCTTGGGTCCTTTGCTCCAGTTCTGTGGGAAAGGCACCAGGTAGGGAGGAAATATGCCAGTTGAGCTTTATGCTCAGGTCTCCAGTCTGCTTAGAGTGATCATTACCAAAGCCAAGAGGGGTGGGGGAGATGCCTCAGAGGGTTACATGCCTGCCTCAGACCCCTGACACCTACAGGAAAAAGCTGGCCAAGGTGAGCACTCTGGAACCCTGTGTGGGTAGAGACAGGGAGATCCTGAAGCTTGCTGGCCAGAGCATCTGTTGGCAAACCTGATGACCTGAGTTCCATCTCCAGGTCCCACATGCTGAAAGGAGCAAACCAATTCCCACAAGCTGGGCTCTGACCTCCACCATGGCATGCATGCACCCACACACATGCACAAATAAATCAATGGAATTTAAATTGTTTAACAAAGTAAAGAGTAGTAGAGGAACGCCCCAATGTCAACCTCTGATCTACACACACACACACACACACACACACACACACACACACACACACACACACACACACACACACGCGCGCCCCATGGGGAAGTTCTCTTGCAGCTTAGTGCCAACCATTCCACACTGTATCAGCAGAACCCTTTTCCTGATCCTGGTTGTCCCGCCCCCCCCCCCCACCCCAACTTGAGACAGGGGTTCTCTGTGTAGTCCTGGCTGTCCTGGGACTCACTCTGTAGACCAGGTTGGCCTCGAACTCAAAGATCTGCCTGCCTCTGCCTCCCGAGTTCTGAGAATAAAGGCATGTACCCCCACCCCCACCTCCGCAGTGGTCCTGAGTTTTTTGATTGACAGCTCAGGACAGAAAACAAAGATGGAGACGCTCCTAACACCAGACCAGGCTAAGAGCAGAAGTGAGCAGTAGGAGGTGTCCAGCAAATCTCTGGAAGCCCTCAGCCTCCACCAATCAGAAGCAGCGACCAAAAAATTCTGCAAGGATAAGATAAGCTTTTGAAGGGCCATAAAAAATGCAGGCCCCGGCAGCTCAGCACACTGGTCCCCAACTATTCCTCAACACACAGGAGCCACTTGTCCTAGCCACAGGGCACCCTTCCCGATCTCCTGCCTCTGGCCTGGCTCTGGCTTTGGTGTCCAGCACCATGGTTGACCTGACTGAGTACAACTGAGGCCGTGACCAGCAATCCTCCATTGCTTTCATCTGCTACAGAGCCAGCACCCATTCACTGCCCTTCCCATCAGTGGGTGTGGATGTGGTGGCATTGGACAATTGGACTTGTGCCCCCTCTGCTTGCTGTCCCCGAGTAAACTCTGTTTCTAGATATCAGTGGCATCATTTAGAGCTGGATTTTCAGGCTGTTAGAGTCATTTGCTGTGTGCGCCGTTTCTCCTTTCCTAATGTGTGAACGATAAACCGTGGGTTTGAAAAAGATAACTCTCAGCCTCTGTGATGTGTAAGTCACGTTCAGGGAGGGTTTCTTCCTCCCTTCCCGTCTGTGACAGCAGCTCTCAGAAGCTCCTCTTGCACTGAGTGGCTGAGCCTTTGCAAGAAGAATTACAGTGTTTGCACACTGCCATAACATAGTTCGTTTTTCATGTCTCCCAACGTCTTAAAACTGTGACTTTGGCGGTATTCCGAGCAGAGACCAGGAAAGATTTAGGGGCCATAGGCTCTTTCTAGCACCTCCAAGCTAGCATCATCCAGGTCTTATGCAGAGCAGAGGCAGCACACAGGGCCTGGGGCATCCCCCTGTGGCTTTTGCTGCCCATGTGTCTGACTCTGACCTAGAACTTTTCTTCAGTAGCACCCACACGCCCTGACTACTTTATTTCATCCTCCATGCAAGGATTGGGGTCTGTCAACCCAGAAAAACACAGTTCTTAGCTCAAAGGAAATAGGAGATTGTTTATTCTTAAGGCAGCAAACATGAGAGGCCATGGCCCAGGAATACAGATTCATGTTGCTGGATCGATACATTCCAATGTAGACAAATTTTCATGAAGTTTTTATACTGACTGAACAAAGCAAAGTCACAAATCAGGTTATTTTCCAAATGCATTTGTGGTACGCCGAGCAGAAAGGCTATAGCAAAGCAGGAGAGGGCATCCTTTGATAGTTCCAGTGTTAGTTGATGATGCTTAGGTCCTGGGTCGGCAGAAGGTAGTGATCTGCTAAGAAAGTCTAAAGGTTTTACCCAATAAATGAAAGCATGTTATCAGAGGTGGTCAATGAACAGCTACAAAAGAGACAAAATAATTTGGCTCTGGATTTGCAACATTCCAACTCTCCACAATCATGACGTTCTTGTTAATCACCCCTGTAGAACCTTCAACATGGATGTCACTTCTTTTCTTTCTTGAAGTTCACAAGGCCTAATATTAGCTCCTGGTTGCTTGTTCCTTCTCTGTCGGCTCAACTCATGAATCTCTTTCCTCAGAAGTGCCCAGGTAGGGTTAAGTTAGGAGACATAGCCCAGACTAGAACGTTCTCTATGTAGCTGACTCTGGTATAACACTCATTTGTCAAGCTCCCTTTTCTTAATCAATTTTTCTTTGAGGTGAAAAGAACCATGTTTCTGAGATTCAGAAAAAATTAAAGTTCGTCTGGGGTTGGAACCTTTCTGTGCCATCGATTAAACTTTGTAAGCTTGGAAATGTGCGCAGTTTCCTCAGCCTTGATGTGTGTGCACTGGGGTTAACACAGCTACCTCCATACTAGGCTTGCTAGGCATCGGGAAGCAAAGGTGTGTGGCACTCAGTATACTGACTGTTCAGTGTTCTGTCATAGTATCCAGAATTACTTGCTAACAGTGATTAAGTGCTGACTCTTGCTCCTGTGTTAACACACTAATGTGTACTAAGTGGGGTATGTTTTATTGCAAATAAAACCCAGTTCGATTGGCTGAAAACTTAAGAAGTTTTTTTCTTACTCTGCCATGATTTTCCATGGCGGGATGGCTCAGTGTGTACTTGGTGTCTTTAAAAACACAGGTAATGTCAGGCATGGCCACACGTGCCTTAGTCCATTCTGATACCTGGAGTTTAGGGCAAGAGGATTGTGGAGAGTTCGAGCTTAGTCTGGGCTACATAGCAATATCCTCTCAAAAATAGACTCACAGTGCCTGATGGTTGTGGTGTATGCCTTTAGCACCACTCGGGAGGCAGAGGTAGGCAGATCTCTATGAGTTTGAGACCAGCCTGGCCTACAGAGCTGGTTCTAGGACAGCCAGGGCTACACAGAGAAACCCTGTCAAGAAGAAAAGAAAAGAAAGAAAGACAGAAAAGAACATGCTCCTATCTTTGAGCATGAAGAGTTGCCAGGGTCCTACGTGCCCTCCTGACAAAGCAACTTGGAAACCAGACAGAGCAAGAGAATCCTGTAGTGGGGGCTCTCAGGGTCACCCCAGCAGAAGGGCACCATACCAGTGGGCCTTCTACCACCTGGTTTTCTTCATGAAGTCATTTCCTAGACTACAGAGAGGGGCAAAGTCCCCCCAGGGAGTGAGAAACTGGGATTTGGAGAGATTTTAAAATACACAGTTCTGACATTTTTCAGGTTTCTGGGCTTGTAGGAGGGGAGTCCCTTGCTCTGTTTGTAATGTGTTTTTACCTATCTCTCTGTGGGGATGGAGGCTGGAGAGGAAGTTTCACAGGAAGTGAAATCCAAGGACCATGCATAAAGGGAAGCTTGGAGTGTTTGGCTTAATATGAAGTTGTACCAATTCCAGCTGAAACCGCATAGGATAGGAAATCAAAATGTCTCTTGGAGGTCAGTGCCCTGGACCATCTCTCTGTTCATACAGGAAAGAGAATTATTTGTATTTCATCTAGGTAAAAAGGAGAGCTGAGCATTCTCTAAGGGCCCAGAAGGGTCACATCTTCAAAGAGAGCTTCAGTTAACCCTACAGTGGAGGCTATCTTCAACAAAGCTCAGCACACGATCCTGAAGAGAATCTAGATGCTGACCTGCAGGCCACTTGACTGTCCACCCAACAAAGCCTTTACCCTTTAAAGGAAGACAACCCAGTTCAGATAATCTGCAGTAACAGTTTCGATGCTTGGCAACCAAGAGTTGACACACACACACACAAAGGAGCAGGAAAACTGGACCCGTACCAGGAGAAGAGGCCAATAAGAACAAACTTGGTTTTGAGCATTCCCTCCCTAGGGAGATTTAAACACTGTCTACCCCTCCTTCTAAACTCCCAATGACTGACTGATGTAACACTCCACCAAAGGTCGATGAGTCTATCGGGTTTACTTACAGAGCATGGAGAGGGGTTATCTACAGGAGCAAGATCATGGGTGACCCCTGAACAACACGCTAGAAGTCTTCACCTAGTGTGGGTGATGGCTTCCCTCCACAGCCACACACACACACACACACACACACACACACACACACACACACCCTTCCCCAGGCTGAGTGTTCTGCTCTTCCAGAGTCTCTGAAGCCACCTGCAGTTAGGAATTGCATCCAAATGGCTGGAATGAAAGGCTGGAGTCTTGTGAAGGGTTCAGTGATGTTCCCCGTGTCCAACATATTCTAGGAAGGGATGTCAGCAGCCAACAAGACAGTGTGTGATGGACTCTTGAAAGCAGCCTAACTGACCTGACGAAAATGGTGAGTGCTCTCAGAGAGTCCTGTCCTACTTAGAGTGGCCCACAGAGGAATTCTCCAGAGAGCAAAGAGACACAGCACGGAGACAAGAATGACCACAATCTCCCTGTCCTAAGTCCCCAAAGCTAGACAACAATGAAACTCCACCTTCAAAAAGCTGAAGGGAAATGAAACCACACACACACACACACACACACACACACACACACACACACACACGGTTTGTACATGTATTATATATATATTACAAACTATAATTCTACATTCAGGGGAAATAGTTTAAGAAATAAAGACAAAGGCATCTCCAGGCAAACAAAAGCCAAAGGGAATTCTTCAAGCAGAAGGAGAATGAGCAGATGGAATTTGGGAATCACACAAAGAAACAAAGAGCTCTGCAAAGGGTAACATTTTAATGACTACAAAAGATTTTCCAATGTGTTGAAGTTTCTGACTTTTTGACTGGTTTTAAAAAAACAGCATTAATATAGTCTGAGATGGATGGTCTATGTAGAAGGAACTTAAAGGAGGACAGCCCTAGAGGGAAAGAGACAGCCTCCCATCTGACCTGGGTGGAGACTGGGACTATGGAGATGTAAGATTGCAGCTGGTAGACACAGAGGCCGGGTTATAAAAGAAGAGGGACAGGTAAAGCCCAAGTGAGAACCCAAAGAACCAGAAAACAGAACAAAGCTGCATCCAGGGAGACGCAGAGAAAGAACAGATGGGGCACACGGAAAAAGTCACAGACCCAGACATGTAAGCATTCGTCAGCAGCTATGTTAGAGGTGAGTGTTTTACATACTCCACCTACAGAAGAGAGCAAAATCCAACTGCACAGTATTTACTAGACTCCAATTTTTATATCCATCTATTATTTGTGTACGCGCTCCCATACTCCTCGCCTGTGTGTGTGTGTGTGTGTGTGTGTGTGTGTGTGTGTGTGTGTGTGTGTGTGTGTGTGTGTGTGTGTGTGTGTGTGTGTCTCTGTGTGTATGTGTGTGTGTGTGTGTGTGTGTGTGTGTGTGTGTGTGTGTGTGTGTGTGTGTGTACCCTGTACATGCAGATGCGAATACTATGCAAAAGTCAGAGGACAGCTTGCAGGAATCAGTGCTCTTCCTCTATCATGCAGGTCCCGGGGATTGAACTCAGGCTGCCAGGCTTTGCAGCAAGCTCCTTTACCTGCTGAGCCAAGAAAACACCTGCAAAATGTATCTGATTTTTTTTTCCAGTAGTGAGGATTGAACGCATGCTAGGCATATACTCAATCACTGGGCTACACTCCAACCCCCTGACAAATGGTTTATATTCAAAATATATAATGAACTCATAACTTATTAATAATAAACCAATTAAAAGTGGGAAATATTTTAACAGACATTTCCCCAAGGAAAATATCTAGATGGCAAAAAGCACACAAAAGGATGCTACAGATAATTAGTCACAAGGGAAATGCAAATCAAAGCCACAATGAGATCCCATGCTGTACCACAGAGTCCTTTAAAACTATCTGACAATACCAAGTGTTGACAAGGGGCAGAAGGACTAAAATGTTCATACATTTCCACTGATAATGCTAAATAATATATTCCAAAATGTTACTTGGGGGAAATGTGTTATAAATCTAAATGTAAACCTACTACGTGGTCCTATAATTCCACTCCTGAGGTTTTTCCTAGGAGAGTATGTCTTCACACACAAACTTGCTTACAAGCATTCATGATATCCTGGTTCATAAAACTAGAAGGAGTCTAAGTCTGCATCAGCCAGTGAATGGATGAGGCAAGTGTCTTGCAGCTGCAGATGGGAATAACTCCCAGTGCTAATAAGGAACGGGATGTAGAACAACAGCGGTAAACCTCCAGGCAGGTACAAGGAAGATGGCCAGGTTCTAGGCCAGTGTGAGCTACATAGTAAGTTCCAGGTAGCCGGGAAGACGATGTGAGACTCTGACTCAAACAAAAATAAGTATATCTACATGAGTCGATTTATATAAAATGTTAGAAAAGAAAAGAAAAAACAACCCAAAAAACCAACCAAACAAAAAACCCCATGGTGATAGCAAACAAACTGTTTTCAAGGGCTGGGTGTGGAGGCAGGGTGTTGACCATAATCAGGTGCAGGGAACTTCAGGGAGGGTTGGAGATTCCTTATAACTGTGGCAGTAAGACTACATTTATCAAAATTCATCAAACGTTTAAACTGATAGATTTAATTTTGTATCATGCTTAACAACGAAAAAGAAGGCAAAGAACAACCTCCCCTCCTTGGAAAAAATAAAACAAAACTCCATCAGTCATAGGGAAGCTAAAGAGCCATACAACAGAAGGCAAAGGCCTCTCCAAGAATCCTTCCTAGGAGACATCTCAAATCTCAGTGCCCGCCTTTCCTCCCACGTCCATGCTTAAGCCGGCAAGGAATGAGGATTAACCTCTCCGTGTACAGTGCTCAGGTTTATAAAAGTCAAAATCACACCCTGGGCTGGGAATGGAGCCAACCTCCCTTGAATAGAGATGAGAAGATCTGTGAAGAACACTGAGGCCCCATTAGGAAAGAAGGAGGTTTGTTCCTGAGGTGACCGTAGTCATTGTAACAAGGGAGCCCCATGTTTTGGTTGCTTACCACCATCAAAACTTTTCAGGCCCCATGTTGACAAAACAGTCCCCCACACTCTTGACCGGGTCAGCTTTCTTCTGTGTGGACTCTCAGGGGGCTCTGAGGAGTTGTCATCCTAGGCCTCTGGTCCCACCTAGACAAAGGGTGTGAAGAAGCCAAGGCACTCTTTCTTAGCGTGGTCATCTTGAAGTTAATGCATACAACTTCCGCTCAACGCTGTGGCAAGAAGAACCATATCCGGCCGCATCAAGCAGGTGGGAACTTCTGCTTCTGGCAGGAAAGCTGGTTCCCAGTGGGGGACTGTATGTACTTAATGTCCGCATTACTGACAAAGCAACAGCTCCTACTATAGACTTTATCCCAACCGGGCGGGGGTGGCGCACGCCTTTAATCCCAGCACTCGGGAGGCAGAGCCAGGCGGATCTCTGTGAGTTCGAGGCCAGCCTGGTCTACAGAGTGAGTTCCAGCACAGCCTCCAAAGCTACACAGAGAAACCCTGTCTTGAAAAACCAAAAAGAAAAAAAAAGGAAGACTTTATCCTTCCTCAGTCACCCCCTAAGCCTCTATTATGTGCTCACTTTACACATGTGTGGCTTGAGGCCCAGGGGAGCTAAATAAGGTATCCAAGGTTGGATAGCTTACCCAGCTAGCTGAGCTGGGGCATGCTTCCAGGGTTCTGAGACCCAATGCTTTGTTCTATTAATTGCTGTGTGTGTGTGTGTGTGTGTGTGTGTGTGTGTGTGTGTGTCCACGCATGTGCGCGCGCACGCGCGCTTTGAAGGTGGGGTAGAGCTTTACCATTTCTCTCAATCATTTGACATCATGACATCATGGTTCCACTCAGGTCAGTGTCAGAAGGAAATCTTTGGGGGCTGGGCCACACAGACAGGGCTGGGTATCTGCCTCCCACTCCCCAACTTCTTTTGTATCAGCTACTCTTTTCCAGAGTAATGCTGACCCTTGTCTGTGCAAATAAAACAAGCTTAGTATGAGGGGGTCTGTTCAAACAAATCCTGCTTCTCTCGTTTGGCAGGAACAGCTAGTCCCCAGGACTCTCAAGGTAACCCCACCATCACTGTTTATTCCCCTGGCTTTTTATGCTAGCATACAGGGAGAAGTGGTATACCTTTTATTTTGGTATTTGTGTGTGTGTGTGTGTGTGTGTGTGTGTGTGTGTGTGTGTGTTATGGGTGTGCACATAGTCAGAAATTGACTTTGTGTCTTCCTTATTTATTCTCCTTTGAAACATATGTATTTGTTTTATTTTTAATTATGTGTATGTGTGTGTGTATCTATGTGTGAGTGTGTGCATGCGTGAGTGCAGGTGCCCTTAGAGTCCAGAAGAGGGCGTCAGAGCCCCTGGCGTTGGAGTTACAGGCCCCGTGTGGATGCTGGGAACCAAACTTGGGTCCTCTACAAATGAAGTATAGCACACACGCTACTCTAACCCACTGAGCCCTCTCTCCAGCCCCCACCTTAGTTTTTGAAAGAGGGCCTTTCACTGCACCTGGAACTCACCAATTTGGCCAAACCAGCTAGCCATCAAGCTCCCTGGGTCTATCTGTCTCTACCACTCCTGCAGTGAGGTTTTGGGTACGTGCTGCACGTGGCTTTTTCCTCACCCTCTGAATTTTTGGTTTCCCTGTAACCTTTGAAAGTCCCTGGCACTGTGTGTCTCACAAATGTGTTGAAGGTAGCAGGGGAAGGACACAGAGGTAGGAAAGGGTCAGCACACTGAGGAGGAGGGAGACTCTAGAGGGCTCTTATAATTTATTGAGTTAGCGGAACATCCCAGAACTTCAGTTTTACTTTAAACAAAGCCACTATTATCTCTATGCTGCCATTGTTGCTGAACAAGTTGGAGGAAGAGAACTCTCTGAGAGTTTGCACTCATATGAAATCCTTGCTACTTTACCCAGCATTCTGTCTTGGTCACTGTCCCATAGCTGTGAAGAGACACCATGACCAAGGCAACTCTTACAAAAGAGAGCATTTAAGTGAGGCTTGCTTACAGGTTTCATTTACTACCATGGCAGAGAACATGGTGACACACAAAAAGACATGGTGCTGGAGAAGTACCTGAGAGCTTTACAACCATGTCCACAGGCAGGCCAGCAAGTAGAAAGAGAGCCACTGGGCCTGGCTTGGGCCTTTGAAACCTCAAGGCCCATCCCCAGTGATACAATTCTGCCAACAAGGCCACACCTACTCCAATAAAACCATACCTCCTAGTCCTTCTCAAATAGTGCCACTCCCTGATGACTGAACATTCAAATATATGAGCCTACGGGGCCATATTTATTCAAACCACCACACTTATAGAGGGTGACTGTCTTCCTCTTGGAGGGAAAGCCTCATTCATATTGCTCATCTCCTTAATTAGAGCTCAGGAACTTTCCAAGTTCATTTATTTCAAGCAATTTCCTATTGGAAATTCAGCAGAGAAGTGGTCAAACTGTCCATCTCAAGTGTTAACAGCGCACATTATAGCTCCAATCGGCTCCCTGATCTGCCTTTGGCTTGCTTTGTGGACTCATTTTAATATTCCACAATTACTTTAATGTGCTGTGTAATCTCAGATAAGTTGCTTAGGTTCTCTGAGCCTCACTTGGGCAAATTTAGTGGTTTCAGATGATTTCTCTCCCCTCCACCCCCAAGGAACATCCATATAGCACTCTGGACTATAAAAATAAAAGCAGAACTCATAGCCGGACCTGAAGCATTTACTGAGCAGACCTACTGTGTGTTGATCATGGTGCCAGAAGTGCAGGACACAGCCTCTTCTACCATCCCAGTGGAGGAGGGGGGCAGAACTTCTGGATGCTGGGCTCAGGAGGATGCTGACCACAGGGAGGAGAGTTGGTACCACTGTGAGCTAACCTCAGAATCAGAGAGTGGGGACCAAGGAGTCAAAGCCTGCAAAGGACACTGCCAGAGCCCCTTTCCAGGGTGGGGGCACAGCAGGGCACACTTCCATAGCACACCTCATCAGCTCTCCTGCTCCCTGCCCTGCTTTTCCTGTCTCCTCCTTGCTGATTTCTGAGATCGTTTCTTAAGGGAAGGACGCAACCACATGGGCATCTGGAGCTTTCCTGGGCCATGTGAAGAGGGTGAGAGGCACTGTCAAGGCAGGGGACAATGAGAGACAGCAGGGAGCAGGAGGGAGGTCTGGGCAGCTCCTCCCTGGCCAGACCAGTCTGATTCTGTGCAGTTAGTAGTGTGGCATTGGACTAGCTTGCCACGCACTGGCCTGGACACTCAGGCCACTCCAACCCCTCCATGACTGTGTGCTTAGAGAAAGCAAACTACTCCTAATATTTACTCACCCCTTGCAGATGGATAACTGTGCACGCTCCTAGGTTAGAAGAGGCACAGCCACTGTTGGCTGCTCCTGGAAACGAGGCTCTTTGTCCAGAGCTTGGTGGGTCCCAGTGCCCTCCTCACCACACAGGCCTCATCTCACGGCAGCCCTTCCCAGCCAAGCAGAGCTCATTGAGATGATTACCTCATTGCATGTCGTCTGCAAATGGGGAGTTCTGATTTAAAATGTCTTTTGAAGGGCAGGAGCTGTGGACTGGATTTTACAATAAGGAGCAGAGCAAGACAGCACCCTACACAAGGAAATAGGAGTAAAATGGGGGGAGGGAAGGCAAGGATGGGGAGGTGAGGAGGAGCTGGAAAGGCAGACCTGCAGGGGGTCCTGTCTGTGTGGTAGTGGCATTCTAAGCACTGTGTACTGTGGAAAGGAAAACACCAACAGTTACAGATTTACAGAGTCCAGGAGGTGAACAGAAGCCGGTCCCTACCAAAAGAACATCTGAGCAGCTGAGACGAGAATGCAATTTCTGCATCTTTGTAGGCAGTGAGGCTGCTGCCTGGAGTGACAGAGGGCATCTGTAAACCTGTCCTGTGCACAACACAATGACAAAGTGCTCAGGGCTCTTTGTGAGGACATCCTTCAATAAGGCTGATGGCATCATGACAAAGAGCAATCTGTAAAGACAACTTTATGGGGGTGCCGGTGTGATGTATCCAAGTATTAAGCTCACTGACAGTCTCTTTAATTCATAACTCAGGGGAAGATCTTAGGGACTCTAGAATGTACAGGCTGCATCTTCTTCAAGTTATCTTCCATAAATATTGCTTTTCTCGGCTGAGCTTTTAAAAAAGATATTGAGAGACAGTAAGTTTGAAATCATCTTCTGGATGTTGGCTGTTCTCCGTTGTGGGTTAGGCATAAAATCATTTGTTTTGCTGATCAATCCTCCCAGCCAGGGAAAACCTGCCATCACCTGGTGAAGGGCAGCTGGCTATGACTTGGAAGTAGACCTCAGTGTTCCAATGGGCAGGGCACCCAAGAAAGTCACTGCATTCTACCTGAGACCTCACCAACTCTGTGGAACAAGGTATGGATGTAGCCACCGTCGGGGTGAGAAGTCATTCCCTAAGTACCCATAAAATCACTGACAGCAAAATATCCACTCCTGTAGACCCTCCAAGACAGACAAAGGAGCAAGTTGTACCCTGCAAGGCAGGGGCTGGCTGACCTGGAGGGGACGACGAGTTACCAAGTAGTCAGAAATGTGGAGATGAGGGCCATGGAGATGGCTCAATGGGTAGACGCTCTTGCCCTCAAGCCCGACAACCAGAGTAGCATCCCTGGGACCCCTATGATGGAAGTAGAGGATCAGACTGCTCCTACAAGTTGTCTTCTGGCTTCCATATGCACTGTGTCCCATATGCACACATGTGCATGCTAATCATAAATTATATTTTTAAAAAAGAGGACTAAAGAGAAATGATTCAGTGGTCAAGAGTGAGTTTGGTTCCCAGCTCACATCAGGCAGATCACAACTGCCTGTAACTCCAGCTCAAAGGGGATTTTGGCACCTCCAGACTCCATGGGCACTTGCAACTCACATGGACACACTCCCTCTCCCTGCAACTCCATACACACAATTGAAACAAATAAACAAACAAACAAGAAACAAAAAACCTTCTTTCTTTTCAGAGATGTGTACTGAAAATGTAGCTTGGGTTTCCAACAGTAATAGATGGGTTCTCTTATGTAGATGGCAGGTAAGTGGTGAGGAGAGCAGACCTATGTTTCCCCAGTAAAATAGTTACAGCTGAGCCTCTCTGTAACTAAAGGTGCAGGACCAATGCAGCTCAGCCCTTGCTTTTGTTAGCTCAAAGAATGAATAATTAGAACAAAGGCTGAACTTTTAGAGTAAGCCGGGTGTGGATGAACTGCCCATTTTAAGGAAAGGATATCCTTCAAGTTAGCTGGTCCGTGGCTCGTCTTCCTAATGCAGCAAACTGCTTAATGGTTCCCTTCTCAGGAAGGCACTTCACTTAAGGATGAGTGTGTTTTAGAGATGAAGGGATGCTACCCCACAGGGTAGCTCCAAGCAACTTCTAGCTAACTCTGGCTCTACAAACTAGGCAGGTTCTCTAGGCATTTTCTACCAGAGACCCCATGGAATAACCCCCTCCCCCCCAATAGGATTCTTTCCCTAAAACACAAAACTTCAAAACAATCTGAAGATGGCTTACTCAGAGAAACCACATTGTCTTCTCCAATCCTTCAGTGGGATCCATTTCCATATAAGGTAACTCCTCTGTGGAAGAGGGCTGACAGGCTCAGCAGATAAAAACATGGGATGCTGAGCTGCATTGGAGTTTCAGATAAATGAGGGATGACTTTTTAGTATAAGTGTGCTTTGTATAATATTTAGGCATATTTGCCAGGCAGTGGTGGTGCATGCCTTTAATCCCAGCACTCGGGAGGCAGAGCCAGGTGGATCTCTGTGAGTTCGAGGCCAGCCTTGTCTACAGAGTGAGATCCAGGACAGGCACCAAAACAACACAGAGAAATCCTATCTCGAACCCCCCCCCAAATATATATAGGCATATTCATACTAAAAAGTTATTGTTTGATTATTTGAAAATCAGATTTTAGTGGGCATCCTGTCTCTTAGCCCTACAATCGATGTAGTCTAGTTTGTAAATATCATTGTAAAGACTTAGTGCTTGAGACTCAGGTCCCACTCGGACCCACAGTATAAATGTGAGGGGGGGGGGCAGTGGGAGTGGTGAAGGAAAGGGAAGAGCACACCTTGTTCTTCCCAGCCTGTACCCCTGTACCCCTTAAAGCTTATAGGCATAACCAGGGTAAAGACTGTCCTGAGAGACGGAAGCTTTCTCCCTGGCTTCAGCTGGATGTGAGGGCAAGAGGTGTGCTGGAAGGGGTCACCTCGGGTACAACCAGCTAACTTCCTCTCTCCCTCCATGTTTCTTTCTGCCTTCCCCTCCCTTCCTCCCACCCCTTTCCTCCCCACCCCTACCTTTTCACTGCTGGAGAATGAACCCATAGGCAAGTGTCCTACCTCTGAGCCATGGCTCCAACCCTTACATTTCTCTTAAATGAGTAATCCCTTCATTTCAATGGGGAAGTTACCTTCAGACACAGAAGGGAGTTTTGAGTGAGTGACTAATGGGATAAAATGTTGCAATACAACATACTCCTTTTCCTAAGGCCCACTGCCATGGTGGTCAATTTGGATACATACCATGTATGGGCTGTGGGCAGTAGCAGGGTAAACTTACCACATCTGGATGAATCTTAAGAAAAACTATCAAATTCACCTATTTGGAACCTTTTAATATTTCATTCTGAAATTTAAATGATACAGTGTGTTGTTGTTATATTTGTTTGTTTTTGACAGATTTCAATAGGGAAACCGTTTGAGAGGAGAGAATGTGAGGACTTTTGTGGGACATTCAAGGGTCACAGCTGCAGGCTGATACTCATTATCAAGAGCTAATAAAGGGTCTGTGCCCTTGATGGTCACTGTATCACAGTGACACCAGGGCTGGGATTCAACCTCCTTGGGCATGGGGGAGGGTTAATCATGATTACTAGAAATGAGTCTTGTTGCTTCAGGCAAGCCTGTACATGAACTGACAGAACCACTGGCTGGGGCAAAGAGGCTTACCTGTGCAGAAAGTTACTCACACTGGCAAACAAATAGCTATCAGAATCGAAGCCTCATCAGGTCCCACAGAGATGAATGGAGCTGCTATGGGCCTCTGCAGCAGGTGCGGGGCTTCTAAGTTGGAAACATTGTATCTGTTGGTAGTCAGCCGGAAGGGTGGTAATAGGATCAAGTGTCTGCTGTTATTAATTTGTGCTTGTTTTCTGCTACATCAATGGCTCATCGGTGGCTTCTCATGACACAGTTGACTGGCTGCCAATCAGTCAGTCAGGTGACAGCCATGCACCTAGTCTCCTTTGTACTTGTCCTACCCGGATAGTCTCATTAATTCCTACCAGTTCAGTTGTTCACCACAGTTATTACTGCGATTATAAAGTGTACATTTGTTTAATAACACGTGGGGGCCGGGATGGGAGGAGAGAAGGATCTTCCATAGCATATGTGTACCCTTATTGTTAATTTCTTGCATCTAGCAAGCTCCTGGTCTGTAGGACTCACTATGCAATCATCCTTCTGTGCAGTCTGTAAACCTTCTCTAGCGCTGACCACTCCTTAGGTGTGTCGTGACTGGACTTTGCACCTGCTGTCACACTCACTAAGTCACAGGGCCCACTATAAACACCCCAGGGGCAGGAACTGACTCATAGCTGCAGTTCCGGGGTCTAGCTCAAAGACTCTGCAGTCAGGGGGCTTTCCAAGTTCCAGATTTTGTTTGTTTCTTAAGCAAAGAGCACAGGATCCCCAGCAATGTGAGGATGCACGATGACAATGTGCCAGCCTCTTAGGTCCCCACGTTAGTAGGCAGAGGTGGAAGCAGTATCCATAGTGTGCTGAGCTCACTGTGACCAAGTGCCGAAATGTGCAGTCCAGACGTTAAGCATTCTGGGTGGTAAGAAAGCAGAAAGATTGATGAGCTGAAATCTGAGCTTCTGGAGGAGCCAGGCCTTACATTTCTCTGTACTTCCAGCAGATTTCATAACTTAGCATCGGGCTTGTATTCAAGATTGGTAGAATGGAGAGAAACAAAAGAAAACAAAACTTCCCTCAGAAATACTAGGAACAGGGGGTGGGGAGGGAAAAGGGATGATGGGCAGGGGTGTGGGTGGGGAAGCCCTGGGAAAGGCTTGGTGGCAAGACTGAAATTAAAAGAAAAAAAATTATTGAGGTAAACTATACTTAACACCAAGGTTACCATTTTTAATTCTGCCTAACTGTTGTCACTGTGGCAGTTAAGTAAATTCACACTGTTGAACCACCAGGGATTTGTTTATTTAGGTCTTTTGACCAAACCGGGTCTCAGGAAGCCCATGCTTAGTCTTGAGCTCTGTTTGAAGCCAAGGATGACCTTGAACTGGTCCTACCTCTACCTCCAAAGCACAGTGGAGGCCACCATGCCTGGCTGGAAATAAATTTTTAAGAGTCTCTTTTGGAAGGCTTCACACCTGGCTAGTCACATGTCAGTTAACAGAAATGAGAAACACGTGTGGAAATCTGAACAAGAGCAATGTTCTGCACCGGAGAGGGCAGTTTCCCCAGGAACATCTGTGATTTGTTTTGCATGTATTAATGAAAGGCCGGGGTGAGGGGGGGGGTCACTGGATACCAGTGAGCCTTTTTGAGTGTCTGAATCATCCTTGTGAAGTTTTAAACAAGGAACATTGATTTTCCCCCCAGCACTGTGGAGCCTTTTGTATTCAAATCCAAAGCACAAAACTCTATTGTGGGAGGAAAAAGAGTCTTTAATAGAAACCCAGACGTGTCCACTTAAAGCAATGAATGTAGTCTCACGTGGCAGACATACCATTTGAGCACTACAGCTAATAATAGGATGCTGTGGGTTTTCTTTTTCTTTTTTTATGGGTACCTTTGTTGGAAGTTGTTCTAATTAGTACCACAGGGACAGACCCTGGAGAGGAGGGAGGTGGGCCAGGAGGAAGGCAGGCCCACCCAACTACACGGTGCTGGATAGTCAGGCCAGACAGAGCCTTGGTGGATCTGATGCATGGCTGAGAGTCCCTGGTCAACTCTCTCCAGCACATCAGGTCTCTGGACCATGAGGGGGTGGGAATTCACTGCCTTTGAAGCCCTTTCAATCCTATCTGAGTAATTATTTTTAGCAAGGGCTAAGCAGGTGGCGGGTGGTATGCTTAGCTGGGGACCGGAGGGTGTACGTGTGGGTTGCTGGCTGCTAGACACTCGTGGGGATTCCACAGCAAAGGAATGCCGGACGTCCCGGGATAGGGCCCAGTCGATGAGGTTTCCAGACAAGTCTTCCAGGCCAACTTTTAAAGGTCGGAGGAAAGTTTCTCGAGGAGTGGGGACCCGAGGGGAAGGCTGGGTGGGCTCGGGCATCTCCTCCCCTTTAAGCGGGTGGCCCCGACGCCTCCTCCGTTACCTGGAGCGGGGAGGGGCTTGGGAAAGTTTGTGTTTGTTGCTGGCAAAGCGCCGAGTGGGAGGCGCGGGCGGGCGGACGCCACGGCTCTTCCCTTTTGCTTTCGGGAGGCGGTCGGGCTGTGCCCTGGGATCGGCGGGGCCGGCTCCGGGGCCCGGCGACTGGCGGAGGGCGGGAGGGAGGAGGCGGAGGGCCGCGCCGAGCCAGGTGCGCACGTCCGCGCCGGCGCTGGGCTTGCTCGGCCGGCAGGGAGAGCGGAGCAGGCGCGCGGCCCGGCGGAGCAGCCGACTCTGGAGCAGCCGGAGCTGGAGGAGGAGGAGGAGGAGCGGCGGCGGGGAAGGAGGAGGAGGCGGAGAGTCGCTCCCGCCGGCCGAGCATGGGGCGCCCGGCGCCGAGGCCCCTGCTGCTGGCGCTCCTGTCGCTGGGTGAGTGCGCGTGGGGCGCGGCGGGGCGCGGGGTCCTGGAGGTGGGGGCGCGGCTGCAGCACGGGGCCTGGGGCACCCGGGGTGCCCGGGGCGGCTCCCGGGAGACCCGGCTCCGGAGTGCGGGGTCGCCGGCCGGGCGGGGAACGGTGTGCGGTCGCCGGGAGCCCGGTGCACATCCTCCTGGGCCCGCGCGCGGAATACCCGGAGCCGCCCGGCCTGGCCGAGCCGGGTCCTCACGTGTGCCGGGGGAGTGGCCCGTGGCCGGTTCCCCGACAGCGCTCTCTACCTGTTGGCCACCGGGAACCGGGCTCACCTTGAACTCCCGGCCCCGGAAGATGCCGGCGGCCCCGGCCCGCGTGCACGGCTGGGCGGAAATATGAGCCTTTGCTGTGCCCCGCCATAGCCGCGGCTGGTCCGGATCGCTCTGCACTCGTTAGCCCATGCTGAGTTGCTTTTCTTGGGGAGCAAGAGAATCCAACTTCCTTCCACGAAGGTCACTGGGGTGGCCCAGAGCGTTACAGTGACAATCGTGTACCGTCCCCGTCATTTTAGTTGTGGCTAGATCTGCCTCAGTGTTTCCTTCCAGCTTTTCCTGAAGCCGACTAGGCTCTGATTTATACACAAAGACCTGAGAGCCCTGCTTCCCCAACTTTTCTACCTGTTACTTCCCTTGTTACTGCCCCTTTCTCTTCTACCCTCCGGAAACCCTTGGTGCCTTCCCGTGGTTCGGCCCAATGTCCTCCCCCCACCCTAGGAATCTTTCCTGGGCTTTCCCCCCCTCTCTCCATTTTCCATTCACTCCTTCCACAGACACCATCTTCACGTAGATACACACAGGGTGATCTTAACCAGCCATGAGATGTATTTATTTAGTGCCTGCCATGGTACAGGAAGGCAGATCTCCAAGTGAGGTTATATGGTTGGATCCTTGTGATCAGTGTCATCTAGGACAAGCGGAATTCCAGACTCAGCCCTAGGTTCCCTTCCAAGCCTCTGCAGAAGACAGAGCTCAGTCTTTTGCAGGGCACGTGTTGTGTGTTGTCTATCCCAGCCAGGCCTCAGCTGCATATAGGCTAAATTACTGCACTTCTGGTGGCCTGAGGGTCCCAGTGGAGGCCTGCCTCCACCACCCCCTTCCCCCTGGCATTAGGACTTTACTGTCCCAGCCCCCATGAGTCCTGGCTGCCTGCAAACTAGCCTTTCTAGCTGCTAGTGTGATACTTTACCTCTGAGGGCTTTTCTGGAAATGACTCCCTCCAAGAACTCATCTAGCCACAATTCTTCAGCCACAGCCCATGTACAGAAGGCATCCGTGGTCCTCTGTGGTTTCTGATCCATGTTTTCCCCTGCTAGGCATCTGCCCTTGTAAGTTGTGTATTTGTTGCACATTGCTGGGGATGGTCCACACCATTTAATTGGCTTATGTGTCTGGGTCAAGCAGGGCCATGGCCTATGGCTGCACAGATTGTGCAGGGCACCACCCCCATCTGCTACTCACTTTGTGGTTTATGTGAATGACTTTTCCTAGAGTGGTCAGTTTGCAGTCTGTGTATGAACCAGTTAAGAGGGTAGCATGAGGGAGAAGTTTAAAAAGAATGCCCTTGAGCGTGTTGGGGTTGTAGCTCTATGGAAGAGGGCTTGTGTAGCTTTGCTAGGCTCTGGATTCCGTTTCTCATTCTAAACAAATAAACAAACAAACCATAGCCAATGACACAGGAAAAAAGGCACAGCTTAGGGAAATCATGGTAGTGTACTCATGCATCCAACCTTGATGAGACATAAGGAATTTTGGCTAGTGCGGGTTCACCAACAATTCTCTGAACTATTGATGTGCTGCCTGCAGACTGCCCCCTTGGCACCTCACTGGGTGCAGCTTCCATCTGACCCCGGAGGCAGCCTCCCAGTGTTCCACCATTCTCCAGATACACTGAATCTGGACATGGAGTGTGTTGGTAAGCACGATCATCTTCCCTCAGGTCTTGCTCCCAGGATAGAATCTTGATGTCACTGCTACTTGCTTGGTGATCGTCTGTTCCGTGACCTCCACCTGTACCCTGGCCCTTTGTTTTGTAGCTTTTCCCAAGCACAGGGTCACACTGTGTCCACCTTCTGAGGGAGCCCCACATCTCACTCATTCCACACTCCGTCTTAGCCAAGGTCCTGGAGGAGCCCCACCAAGATAACTTCTGATCCCTCATGTTGACATTTTCCTCCAGCTCCCTTCTAAGGTGACCATGTTTCTGATGGATGATTTGGGGGCTCTGGCCTGTGTGCACTGAGCTCTTGTGATTTTCCTACCAGGAGACGCCTCTGTGCTCGCTTCCCTACTCTTTCTGCTTCAGCTATTTTATTCTAAGCACCTGTTTGCTAACATTCATGGACTCTGTTGAGTCTTCTAGCCCTCCTCCTGGCCTCTTCCGGGTGTATCTCCATTTTCCCAGAAGTCTTTTCCCTCTTGAAGCTTTCTTACTAAGCCCACCCACCAGGACCAAGCCGGAACTGCTCAGTCTCTGCTCCTTGTCTGGGTCAGTCTTTCATCCCTTATTCGACATGCCGTTTCTTAAGTGCCTACTCTCTCCGTGACAGTGTGTTGAGTATTGGGGGTCCCCCAGCAAATGGCCAGGGTACAGCGCCTCATTGAGTATTTGACTGGGCTGAGTCATCAGGTGATAAAAACAACACTAGCCCGGCACTGGGGAGAAGCAGGGAGGAGGGGGATTCATTTTGACTTGGGTTGGGGTTGCTTTTGCTGAAGAGGTGACATTTGAGCTGAGCCTTGAGGATAATTAGAATTTTTGAAAGGAAGGCTAGAAGAGCATCGCAGGCTCTGGGGAAAAGCAGAAAGTGTGGGTGAGTGAAGTGTGTTGCTCCTTCAGAAATGGCACCTGAGTTCCATGTAATGGGATGGGAGGAGGATGAGATGATTGGGTTTGCGGGTGGGGTGGCCTAGGGGGAGGTGCTGGAGACTCTGTGTGCTGTGTGAACTAGTCTGGGCTGTGAATTGTTGGCTCCCTGGGGGTGGCCAGGCAGCCTGTGTTTTATGTCATGGCTTCTGTTCCTGACACTGAATGTCACTGTCTGTCTTGGGTCTTACATCTCCACCTGGTTATCGCCCAGGAGCAGGGACCCCATTGGTCTTGCTCTCTTTCTATTCTCTTAACAATAGGCTGTCTAACACACAGGGAGCGTTTGACCACCTGAACACCTGTAAGTAGGCAGCCATGAAGAGTTTGCTGGGCGAGACTAACAGGAGGGGCCGGCTAAGTCCTTACCTGGTGTGCAGCATCAGACCTAGAGATGGTGGAGAGTGATTAATATATTCTCTATAGCTTAAAAAAAAATTGCAAATCCACTGAAATAGCTTTTAAGTGACAAAAGCATCACATCCACATTTTCAAACTCAATTGCTGTAAAAGAGTATTATGTTAATTAGCAGGTTAAACTGCCTTCACAGATACACTCCCACTCCTACCTAGCACAGTGACTCAAACAATAGGACTTTTTTTTTTTCCTGTAACAGTGGCCAGGGGGTGCTTCTGAGGGAAAACTTGGGTGGGCTCTTGTTTCCTTGATGTTCTTCTGGTCCCCGGTTGGTGACCCCTTTAGCTCCTGGTTTTTAAGATCACTATATTTTTTATGCTCGCTTTTCCAGCCCCTCAAAGGAGGAAAGCAGCTTGGATATTGTAATAGATACTTCATAGGCCAAGCTTGGAAGTGATATCATTTCTGTGCATATTCCATTGGAGACAATTTAGTTCTGTGTCACACTAGCTGCAAGGGAAGCTGAAAAACACAGAGGAGCCTGGCAGCCATCTGCCAGCCACTGTAGAAAACGGAAGGATGGATTTGGAATTTGGAGGGACACCAAGTAGTCCTTGTTAATTATAGAGGATGCATGGTACCAGATAAACTAAGTCCTTTTTTGGTGGTACTAGAGAATGAAACCAGGACCTGTACACTCTGCTATTGAGCCACATCCCCAGCCTTGTTCTTTTCTGGTGGCCATCTGTGAGGGCTTTGCAACCTGAAAGGCACAGAGCACCAGTAGCTATCACTTTAGAGTCAGGCTCTTGGATACTCTCTGTCAGTCATCAAATCTTGGGAAAGGCTCAGTTATTGTCATCTTCTAGATGAGGAACTAGGTGCCCAGAATAGTGGAATAACATGTTCAATCGTGGCCAAACTCCATCCTGTCTATGCTAAGGATCACCTGACCATGGTTCACCATGCCCATTATGCTGCAGACTGAGATTCATTTAGATGAAGAAAAGATGATCATGGCTAGAAAACAAAGCAGTAATTAAAAATAGGATTGGGGTGTGCAGGGCCCAGGTGCAATCCAGAAGGGAGTAGTGGTGTCAGCATGCACCTCTCGGATGTGACAGTCTGCAGCCTGTGCAGGTCCTCCTGCCTGCTCAGAGGAATGGGGCTGATGTGAAGCTTGCTGCTCCGCAGGGCACTGGATAAGGAGGAAAGCTCACAGGAGAACCACGCGTGAATCCCTCTAGCTTAAACAGGCTTTGAAGTGCTGTGGTCTTCAGAGATTCCTTGGCACTTATTTCAGCCTTGTTAACAGAATTCCTGTATCTGCCAAGCTGATGAATGCTTGCCCTG
Source organism: Onychomys torridus (assembly GCF_903995425.1). NCBI lineage: Eukaryota > Metazoa > Chordata > Mammalia > Rodentia > Cricetidae > Onychomys > Onychomys torridus. The sequence goes on along the minus strand of NC_050448.1, from coordinate 75,648,741 downwards.
GCTATAATTATTCTTATTAGCCTGCTGGATAGGAGCTGTAGCTGTTGGTGATATTCCTTACAAGGCAGTTGGGCTAGGTGGCTTTTTTATGGCTATTTGGTAGTAGTGATGAGCTGATGAGCTGATTTCTCTCCCTATAGCTGAATCTATACTTACGTATTGGCGCAGCGTCTGGCAGTGAATAAAGTGTGGGCTTGTCTGTCGGAGTGTGTCTGCGTCTCACTTTATCAAATGAAGTTGGTGGAAGCTGTCAGGACCAGTTCATAGCTGTTTGGTTTAATTGCAATAGTTTCTTTAAGGCAGAGCTGCTAGGCCATTTGACTCTGCTTTGGGAAAATAACTCGAACTGGCAAAAAATTCTAAATAATTTATCTTCTGGAAAAGGCGAAGTGCTGGAGTTGGCACAGTCGGTGTTTTTTGTGTTTTGTTTTTTTGTTTTTTAGGTTTTTTTTTTTTTAGATCTTGGACTACCCCCCACCAACACATCCACACAGCAGTTTTAGTCTTTGGGAGGCAGCAGACTCAGACCCAGTGGCAAATGCTGTCACATCCCAACAGTGTGATTTCCAGGAGACAAAAAGACAATAGAAGTGTGTATTTCTGTTCTTTGAATGCTGATGTCTCTCAGTGCTCCCTGAGTGTTTGTGCTGGATCATGGTTTGCTAAGTGGCACGATTCAAGTTTAAGCATGACATTCCTTGATGCTCTACCTGCAGTGTCTTTTACACCTCTGTAAGCAGGAACGTGGAAGCGTTGGCATCAGTTGGAAGGTTTCAGGGGATCGAGGGACCTGGTAACATCAGGTGCTGCTCTATCTTGGGTGAAGCTGGCTGAGAACGTTAAAGAGCATCCATGCTCACAGGTTCAAGGTTTGTTGCAGGATGTGTGCTGCCATGGAATCCAAATGACACAGAAGCACTTTGCAGACAGAGAGGTTACATCTCAGACCTTAAAAGCAACCATGAGCCAAGGATGCCTTGGAAATGGTTCTTCCTTGTTCTTACTTAAAGCTGGAGTAGGCCTTTACTTCGCAGCCTGTGGGCTGGGGTGGGGGGTCCCTGTCCGTTTCGTGTGGGTTGTAGGTGTAGCTGTATTCTGGTGGCCAGCCCTGGGAGCCCGTCAAAGGCTGTCTCTAAGCCCTTGAACCTTGTAGATAGTATCATTGCTGAATGCAGTGAGGAAGGCTAGTGGATATTGCTTTCACATAGTGAACCTCAGCACTCCTATCCCTGCCTCAGGATGAGCTATTTGAAGATGGAAATGGAGTCAGGTTTGATGGTGTCTGCTGCTAATCCCAGCTTTGTAGAGACAGAAGCAGAAGGTTCAGGGCTAGCCTGGGTTGTATAGGGAGACTTTGGGGGGCAGGAGAAGCAGAAGAAGAAAGGGAAGGAAGGAGCTAAGCAGCTTAGTGGCAGATCCTGTGACCAGTCAGTTACACAGGTCAGCATCTTGAGTGCTGGGGGACTCTGAAGTGACCAGAGCAGGGCAAATTCAGGTCTCCCTGACATGGTGACACCAAGTGTACTAGCTGTGAGGTTAGGACCTTCACAGAAAGTGGGTCCAAGAGCTGGTTTGACAGCAGATCAGAAGGGGAAGTTCTAGAAGAAGTCATCCGAGGGTTGGGAAAAGAGCGATGAGCGCGTCCCCTTGGGAGGGAAGCGGAGGTGAGTGGGAGCATGCTAAAGAGGGAGTGGGGGTGGAGAGTGCTACTGCAAACCAGGATAGAGAGGGACAAACGTGGGCCCCGCGTGGACGTTCTCGCCTGTGCATGCAGCTCCCGAAAGGCTGTCCTTGGGTTGGGACCCTGAAGTTGGACTACACAGTCAAGGTGGGTTTGGAAACAAATGCTGAGGAGTCAATGGGTCAGGGAGGACATCCTTGACACGGGCTGTCACTGGCCCTCTCAAGGAGCGACAAGTAGACTACTGTGGAGGTGGCATCTGTTCAATGTGATCCAGGGGACACTAGTATGTGGGAGAGGCACCTGGGAAGCCAACCAGAGAGAGGAGTAAGCATGACTGAGTCCTAGGTGGACTCCAGAGAACAGGCACAGTGAAGTTGGAGCCCGACGCATGTTCTTGGCTGTGCATGGTCCAGGAAGAGTTGGGAGAGGAACAGGCAGAATTTGTGAGGAGTGGTTTAGTGTGGAACATGGTTCCTGAAGTCCTCAGCCTTTGAAACCCACAGTCCCCAGACATTGCAGGGAGTTTTCTGTACGGTTTTTTCTTTCTTCTCTGCATGTCTAGAGTTCTTGGGTATTATCTAACGTCTGGATCAGTAGAATTAACCTCACTCCCTGACAGTTATTTGTATGTCTGTGGGTGTGTGCACGTGTGCGTGTGTGCACATGCATGCATGCATGTGAGGCTTGCTGGCCTGAAAGCCCCAGGGATTAACCTATCTTCACCACACTAGTGCTGGTATTACTAATGTGCATCACACCTGACTTTTTACATGCGTGCTAGGAATCAAACTCAGGTCTTTGTGACTGTATAGCAAGTCCTCAGCTTACTGAGGCATCTCATTTAGCTCCCTTGGGTGAGTTTTTGAAAAAATTATTTTAAAAGAAAGAAAGAAAAGTGTTTGTGGTACTGGGCATCACACCCAAGGCTTTGGGCATGCTCTACCACTGAGCCACATGCCCAGCCCATCTGTGCCATTGTATAACCCATCTCTTTTCTGTCTATATTACCTAAGAAGGCTTCAGTAACTTGTTACAGACAAATGATTACATGTATGATCTAAAAACTATTTCTGTACCCAGTACCCTTCCCATCCCACCCCAACTCCCAGTTGAAAATAACTTACATGGAGAAAATATAATTGGGTTTAGGTTTTTGGAACCAGCCTTTCCCTGAGCCATGCCTCCTGGACTGTGGACCGTAGGCAAGTTTCTTTACTGCTTTGAACCTCACTTTGCATCTCTGGGAAATGGGAAGAATGCCTCTCTTGTAGGATTATCATCAGTATGTAAAATTTATCTTTGAAACGCAAGCATTCCAGTTAATACATATACATCGCTAGTGTTGTCTGGGACCACAGCAGCTCCCTGGGGGACTCTTCAGACCCAGTCTAATCTGCTGAATCTGAGTCTGCATTTGAACATATTCCTAGGAGGCTCAACTGCACACTAATGAGTGGGAAGTCCTGGTCTGTGAGGATGCTTAGCACACAGAATATATGGCAGCCTGGCTTTCTCAGTGAGCACCTGGGGCAGAGGTCACGGCAGTGGTAGGAGTGGGTCAGAGGTGGGCTTTGTGGATGTGGGAGGTATTCAGTTAGCAAGGAACGATGGGGTTAGTGTGGGCATGCAGTGGAAACGGCCAGCTTGGTTTTGTGTTTAATCCACCAAATTTGGCACGTAGGAGGGATGACATCATGCCTTTCCATGAAATGAGGTTAGAAGGAAGGGGGACCAAGGACTTGAGGGAGCCGCTGAGAACATCACAGGGAAGGTTGGACAAGGAGAGCAAGCAGGACAGACAGGTGACTGAGACTTCAAGGCGTGGTGACTCGGCACGGGATTTGAGGGTCCAGAATCTAGAAGCTCCAGTATAGAAGCGTGTGGGGCAATAGATGGGGCAGCCAGTTGTCAAGGAAGCATTTCATCAGTCTTCCTGCTGTTTCAGTCAGTTTAGCTTCAATATCAGACTAGGGTGGGCCTCAGATACGTAGGCAAGAGCCATGCAACTTTTTAGAAGCCCCAGTTCCCGGTGTGGTGGGGAAAATGGTGAAAACTGGTAACTGTGATAAGCTGGGGCTGGGTAGCAACCAATATAAGAATTCTCTAGGAAATCCCTTCTCGCCTCTGTATAGTGTTTAGTGTGGGCCAGGCTTTACACTTTCCATGTATTGACTTGTTGAATAGGCTTTGTAACCGCATCAGATGGGTCCTGTCATCAACCTCACTGGGTAGGTGGGGAACCGAGGCACAGTGAAATAAATTGCCCAGGGTCACATTCTAAGTGACAGCTGTTGAAACAAACTCACACATCAGTCAAATGGATCTCTACACATGAGGAGGAGTTGATCCAAGTAGCTAGCGTGTGCTAACAATCGTCTCACTGTCTTTTAAGACCCGAGGCTCGGATCCTGGCCTCATTCCTTCTCCTCACTAGTTTCTTGACCTTGAACGAATTGCTGAGTAGCTCTTAGCCCCTGTGAAAAGGATTAGTTTAGCTGGTCCTGAAGGGCTCCCCTTCCATCTCCAGACTTCTTTAAGCATGCTGACTCCCGCTGTTGGCCATATGGACCTCTTGGTTGGCCCTGGCTTTGCTGGCTGGTTGCCATCTTTCCCAGCCTTGCTCAAGTCTGCAGCCCATGCCTGGGTGTTGAGTCTCGCTTGCCTGGCCTGGGGCTGGTCACTGGTTGGTGCCACCAAGGGCTCTGGCTATTGTCTGCTCTTCTGTCTGTGTAGTGTAGCAGCCACTGGCCCTCCTCCCAGCTCATTTCCTGTGCTGTGAAATGGGATCTCTTTCTAGGCTCTCTAGGGTTCTGGGGTCCTCATCCCCAGGTTAACTGGGCTTCCAGACCGATTTCTAGTGGGGAAAAAGAAATCACAGAAATGGTAAAAACCCATATAGCATTAGAAAGTGGCTGACTGTTAATTGTATTACTGCCCTTTTATGTGTTGGTGCTGTAAGATTTGATTGAGGATATTCAGTGTTAGTAGGTGGAGATTATGTGATTAAGTCCCAACCTTCTGAAATGTAACTTGTGTTTTCTTCTACCTTTATCCTTTGGGTCTCCTACAGAGCCTGATTGATAGCTCTGCCCTACCGGACAGTGCTGCGCCTGTGCGCTTACCCAGCTGGTGCCCTGTCCTTGTGTATCCCCCTCTCCCCTCTCCCCTCTCCCCTTTACCACTCTCTGCTTCCCTGCCTGCTCCTGCCCATGCTGGCTTCACATGCATGGTGTCCTTGTGTCAGCCCCTCCCCCCCCCAAGGGTTGCAAGCATGTGTCACCATGTCCATACAGCAAGAAGGGATACAGGTGTTTAGATGCGTCCGAACGCTGACACTGTTCTGGATTTGACACCCCCTTCCTCCTTCCACATGAGCCCTGGGGTTCCTGAGGGTTTTCCTTCTCCCTTGGTCTGAAAGGGGAGGGTTCAAGATTATTGCTAGGTGCCAACCCACTGAGGGAGGCGTCCTAGAAGGCCTGTGAGATACGGGGAGGAGCCTGTGCTTCTGGCCTCTGACTTGATGCGTCTTGGCTGTTACCCAGTCTTCCCTGGCTGCTTTGGGGTGCAGCTCGCTGAGTCCAGCCATGCTGTCTCTCTTGTTTTGTGTGCTGATATTGACAAAGAGAGCCCCCTTTAGGAGTGAAGTCTGTGTGCTAATAGCTTGCTACTTTGTCCTACTCTAGAGGTGATGGGGTCAGCCTTGCTTTCTAAATGCATTGTCTTCCAGGATGACCAGGGGTGACGTTGGACTTGGTGTTGATCCAGGGTGTTGCCTCTTAGCTTATATTGCAGTGAGGAGCTTAAAAAAAAAAAAAAAAGCACTTGGCACAGCTATTCATTTTTCCATTTTTCTGAAAGCTGGCACATCCAAATGTTTTTTATTTATTAGAAGACATTACAGTCTGTCATCCTTGATTGAGAAATCCATACTGTAAATCCAAGTTAAGACGATGATGCCTGACCCAGGGCCGGGTACATGGCGGATACTTTGTCATGTTAGTCAGTGGGCACAGCTGTGCCTCTAGAAGGAACACGTGATTTGTGCCTGACTGCTGGTCTCCTCTGCAATACAAGGCATTCCTGCTTTCCCTCAGCAGCACCGGGGAATATTTACCATGTTCCTGACACCGTGACACATTACAGAGGAATTAAACACAGCTCCAAGAAGAAATGGAGCCAGTTGTAACTGAGCAGAGGGGTGGATCCTAGGTGATTCTAAGGGTCTGAGCGAATTAGTTATTAGATGGCTGTGCATATGGCCATCAGAATTAAAGGGGTGTAACTGTGGCCAGGGGCTGTTATGGAACAGTGTCATGGAGCAGGTGGGCCAGAGAGTGGAGAGATGTTCAGGTAAAGAAAATGACCACCGGGAGGAGATGAATGTGTCCAGTTGGCATCCCATTTAGGGATTAGCTGACTTAAGCTGAGAAAGTAAGAGACCTCAGGGGCTGTGGATATTAAATTCTGGGAAGGGGAGTGGGTGGAGAGGAAGACTGTGTATGCAAAGTCACCCTGAAAGGTGTTGGCAGCATCACCAGCGCCCACAGAGCATCCTGAGCCACATGCACACACACGGCATGTGAAGTCTTCTGGGGCTTCCAGGAAGCAAGCCTGTTAAATGAAGGTGATAAGTCAAGTCATAAGCCTATTTTTGGTTGTTTCTTACAAGGAAAACAGCTCACCAAACAATTACTGATGTTCCCCTTAGGTCGTTTAACACAGCGTTTCTTCAGAGGACTATCACCCGAGGAGACGAAGGCTGGGACGTTAGTTAGTTTTCTACGGAAACAAGGTTTATGTAGTCGCGTAGCTTATTTGTTGGAGTCCCACTTTAATAACGATTTATCCCACAAACAGGTTTATCTGAAACATCGGTATGAGTCCCAGGAAGTGCAGTGTGGTGCCTGGTGCATAAGTAAATAGGAAAGTTCCTCTTTTTGGGCATCCCTGGAGGGTCACAGAGGCAGAGAGGCTTCTTGCTCATCTAAGTATGTAGTGGCATGAGTCTTTGTATGCTTGGATGTACTTGTATGCTTTGAAAGTATCTCAGGTTTATGTGACTATTACATAGTATTCATATGGTACACACACACACACACACACACACACACACACACACGAGCCCTGTCTGTCTTTGATTTTGTATTGGAAATTGAACCTCAGACTTCACCCACACTAAGAAAGCACCCTACCACTGAGCTGTATCCCTAGCCACCAGTTCCCTGCCTTCTGATTTTGAGACAGGGTGCCCTTACCTTACCGAGGCTGGTCTCTAACTCACACTGTGACCTAAGTGGACCTTGAACTTGGGATCTTCCTGCCTCAGCCTTTTGAGTAGCTGAGGTCACAGACACAGCTAGTTTTGCTGTCTTTTGTGTCTCTCTGTGTGTGTGTGATCTGTTTTTGTTATTACTATAGTATTTAGGAAGAATTGCTTGCGACTTGATCTCTAAAACAAAAACTTGTAGAAGAGGAAAAATAGAGTCTACTCATGGTGAAAAAACCAACCAACAGAGAGGATTCCCCAGCACTACACACACACACACACACACACACACACACACACACACACACAGTGAGAAAGTCTCCATCCTTCCCGTGGATCGCCTCTGTTCTCTTGGCGGCTTGTGTGTAAGACACACCACTCTTAGATTGTCAGTATTGTCCCTTCACTGTCCCCACCCCTTCCTCTTCCTCCCTTTGTGGGGTTGGTGTAGCCTCTCCCGCCCTAACAACAGCATCTCCCCCACTCCGACCTCCCCAAGCCTCATCCTGATATCCACAGTGAAGAGAAGAGACTCCCTTCACCCCAGTGCTTGCTTCCAGCACCTTGTGGCTTGATTGGTTCCAACCATAGCCGTCTGCTTGTCATCGCTGTTGAAGCAAGCAGCCAGCTCCAAGCCACGTCTCAGGGTAGGGCAGTGAGGCCGCTGCCTGCAGCCTGTGCCACATCTCACTGTCTGCCTCATTCAAACCCCTTATTTATTATCTACCCTGTGCCAGTCATTATTCTAGAACCTGGGGCACATAAGGACATAGACAGAGTCCCCTGACTCCTTAACTGACAGGTTTGACATCCATGGGAGGAGAGGTGGCGTTGGAGAAATGGCCAAGGGTCATTAAAGACTGAAAGTTTAGAAACCGTCAAGGAAGTTGTGGAGCGTTCTGCTACTTCAGGTAGAGGTGCTTTTGCAGAAAGGCTAAGAAAGCAGGTGTGTAGCTGGATTTTTCTTTGGGCCCCACAGCTCACAAAAAACAAAAACAAACAAACCAAACAAAAAAAAAAACCAGAGACATCTTATTAATTATGAAAGCTCAGCTTTAGCTTAGGCTTGTTTATAACTAGGTCTTATAACTTAAAATAACCAATTTCTATCAACCTACATGCTGCCCCACGTGGCTCATGGCTTTTACCTCTCCTCCATGCCCCGCAGGTATCCCCCACCTAGATTCATCTCCTTGTCTTTCCTCTCTGTCTGAAAGTCTTGCCTAACCTCTTCTTGCCTAGCTATTGGCCATTCAGCTTTTATTAAACCAATTGTTGTTGTTTGTTTTCTGCTTTTTTAGGGGGCCGCCACCCAGCTCCCAAATAAATCACACATGGAAGCTTAGTCTTCATTATGAATGTCTGGCCTTAGCTTGGCTTGTTTCTTGCCAGCTTTCTTTAAATTATCCCATATACCTTTTGCCTCTGGCCTTTTCCCATTCTCTTACTTCTGTAGATTTTACTCTTACTCCATGGATTGCTGTGTAGCTGGGTGGCTTGTCCCTGGGTCCTCCTCCTTCTCTGGCTATTCTTCTTCCCAGATTTCTCCTTCTATATATTCTCTCTGCCTGCCAGCCCTGCCTATCCTTTCTCCTGCCTTGCTATTGGCCGTTCAGTTCTTTATTAGGCTATCAGGTGTTCTACACAGGCACAGTAACACAGCTTCACAGAGTTAAACAAATACAACATAAACAAAAGTAACACACCTTAAAATAAGATTCTCCAATAACCAATCACTGTGACACTTCTTCCCATCCTGTAAAGGAATAGTCCACAACACAGGTGTGCTTTGCCCATTTGTATCACTGCTGGGGTTACTTCTGCATCTGTCCATGCATTCTAAAGGCTTTGGTGGCATGCCCATGGAGAGAACCTTTCATTAAGGCTCTAAGCACCCAGGCGTTGGCTGCTGCTGTCTCAAAGACGAGTGCTATGCCATGGTGGGGAGTTGGTGTGGAGAACACTGAGACTGACAGGATGTCACTTGCTGTGGTGCTTGTAACCCATCTCATTGACTCTGCCATGTGTCCTACTTGCTCCAGACAGGTGCCCTTCACTTTCTGTGATGAGCTCAGCCAAGAGCTTGGTTGAAAATGTCTTAGTGAGGGACCGTTTCTAAAATTAATGAGATTAAATACTCCTATTAACCTTCCCGGATGAGGAACCAAAGGTCCAATATTCCTTTGAAATTCCAGGAACTTGTGGATGTAAGAGTGACCACAGTTACTACGTCATCGAGCTGGGCTGGGGATGTGGTGTGCCATCTGTCCCTCTGGGCCTCACAACCATTGAGGTGGGAGACAGACGGCTTCAAGCCTGGAATGCTGATGGGTGGGCGGTTCTCTGCAGCCACTTTCTGAATTCTCCCCGGGAGGGGGGGGCGGCACGGGGGCTTCAGCAGTGTGGACTCATTTATTTACGCTCATTAAGTAATGCTATTCAGTAGGTTTTGTCTGGCTGAGAAGAGATGGGTTCTCCAAGCAGATGGAAGAATGTGGGGAGAGAAATACCCTGGTTTATAAACGCTTCTTAGCTTTTTTGTTTTGTGTGTGGGTTTCTTGTTTGTTTGTTTGTTTGTTTGTTTTGTTTGGACAAGGTTCCCTATTTAGCCCAGGCTGGTCCTGAACACCTTAAATATCTCAGACTGGCCTTGAACTTACAGTCTTTCTGTCTCGATCTCCCAAGTGTTAGAATTACAGGTGTGTCCCATCCCATCCAATCCAAAGCTTGCAGCTGAAATAATGACTTGTAGGCAGGGTGTGTGTTGTATACAGCCAAGAAGAGCCATGCATGTTGGTCCAACACAAAATCATAAACTAACTGAAAACATCATAGATTTTTATTTTAAATTTACTTATTTATACTTATTTTTTGGTGACTTGGTCTCATGGTTTCTGAGCTTGGGCTTTATGAGAAAATGTCATATGACTGAGAAGAGTCCCACACATCACCTGAAATGCTTTAGGTCCCTCTGTTCCTTTAATTACTTGATACTTATTGCAGGATTCCTCTGGCCCAAGCTGTCCTGTTCATCAAGCAACAGGGATCCTATTAATTTATATGGCTCTATACACAATAGGTATGCCGTAAAGAGTTTGTGAAGGCAAGGCATTTTTATTCCTAGCTCATTGATGTAATCTTTTCTTTAAAAGCCATGCAGACAAACACAGAGTCTTTCCATTTAATTCCTTACATGATAAACAGTCACACTCAGCCCTTTACTGCGCCTCATCCGGGAAGCTGGCATAGACCCCATGCCACCCACAGTACCTGGCAAAGTCTTTGAACCTCAAGAACAGGTTCTAGGTCTTGCTGGGGAGGAGGGACATACAAGGCAGAAAGAGGAGAGACTGGTTTAAGAAACAGTAAGACAAAAAAGCTAACCAAGTAGTAAGTGGGGGAGCGTTGCCCTAGAATCAGCTCAGGTGTCTTTCATGCCTGTTTGCAGGTTTAAGCTGGGCACTCTCCCGTTCTCTTTAAACACGCAGCTCAGAGGAAGAGCAGGTGTTCACACCGAACTTGGCAGGCAAAGCCGGCCAGTGTGTACGTGGAGAGGATGGAGAATGGCTGAGTAGCAAGGGATGCTAGGCAGTGCCTGGGCCCCTGGCAGCTGTTAATTTTGTAGAATGTGCTGAACTAATCCTTGTGGGTAGATGGTGCTCCAGCCTTTTCCGTCTGTGGTCCATGGACAGAGAATCATTTTAAAGCATCTTGTGTTTATGGGTTATTCTGTTTAGTCAATGGTACAGATTGCCTCGAAGTGGTATTTTTACATCTCCATCTCTCTCTCTCTCTCTCTCTCTCTCTCTCTCTCTCTCTCTCTCTCTCGTAAAACTTATCATTTGGTCATGTGACTCTTTGGAACCTCAGTTGCCTTATTTAACCCTCTCCAGGGTGAGTATTAAATCACGTGAACACAGTGTGCAAACTGTAGAGAGCAGCTCTCCGTCAGGCGGTTCTGCTTGGTTCTGAGTCCTTAGGGTGTAGATGTCTACTCAACACTTGGGTAAGTTCCAGCAGGGAAGTGGAGCCATGATGAATATTATAGGATAGGAGTTAGAGTTCACACAACTACGTTGGGAAGAGCTGGAGTCTCAAAGGGGAGTTGGAAGGTCGGGAGCCAGTCGCTGATTGGCCATCCAGTGCTTGGGTGGGTGGACAAGTTGAGGACTGTGGAGGAATCTGGAACCCAGCAGTGTGGAGTCTCCAGAGGGACCGTTGTGGGGATCTGAAGGGTCTCCACCTCACTGTTTACTTCTGAGCTTACATCCAAGTACCCAGTGGTTTGTGGGGGGGGGGGATTCATGGGGTCCATAAGAGCAACATCTGGGAAGAAACAGGAGAGAAAAAGGAAGGGCAAGCTGGGCTCAGGGTCGCTTCTGCTCTGTCTCCCTGCTTGTCACGTGAGGACGCCAGAGCAGGTGGCCTGCAGCTTCTCTCCCACTGCTCAGCTCTCACATGGAGCCTGTCTCGTTCAGCTCTAATCTGGAGTTACAGAGAGAAGAGGATTCTGGAAAATGTAGTTTGAGCTTCGCCGAGGTGACACAATCCAAACCCCACTGTTGCGTAATGTAGCATTAAAGATTTATGTGGCTTCGGCCTGCCACAGTCTCTCCAAGGCCCCAGAACCAGAAGCACTGTCAGGTTGAGTTCAGTAACCCAGGCTGTGAGATGTGGCCCGAGAGTTTGTTCCCCGGCTGCGGTGGTCCTCCATCCCTGACAGTCTTCCTTACCATGGTTGTCTGTGATGCAGAAGGTCATGGCCACCTAGGCAGTGGACGCAGTGACTGTGAAGAACCCATTAGTTCTAGTTCAGGTGGTTACAGTCTCCTGACAGCCACGTCCATTTCCTCTGAATGACCCAGGGAACGTCGTCTGAAGGCCGAGAGACTTGTGGATGGAAAGGACTGCAGACCTGGGGGCTATCGTGCAGATGTTGAGAGAATTAGGTTTAACTGGACCACCTCACTTCATCACTGTGGCCTGCTGGTCACTCCACCCCTTGCAGCTGCCTAGTGGACATGTCAACCTGTCTGAACCTCACTGGCTTTCTAGTGTTTCCTTGGGGAAATAGTTTTTGCTGGCTAATAGGTTCCCGTTGCCTTCTCTCAGCACAGTCCTTCAGTGCAGCAGAGAGTGCCCCCCTGGTTGATCTTCCCCGTGGCTTTGACTCTCTTCTTAGTCTACAGAGGAGAGGACCTGGTGTAAGCCACGGGCTCCCACATCTGCTCCGGGTACACACTCTACACATACATAGGTCTTTGTTCAGGCCACTACCCTTATCTTAGCCACCTTCTTCTTGCGTGTGTCTGCTCAGCCTCCTCATTCACCCCGCCCCTTCTCAAAGGTCCAGTTGGAATAATGACCCTGCCCGAAGCCCGCTTCACCACACCCTGCGGATGGGAATGCTCTCCGCTCTGCTTTGCTTTTGTAGTTTGGAACCCCACAGCACTTGCTATCATTTCCCTTCATTATGCTGCGTACCCCTCAAGACTTCAGGCTCGCCCCATGGGCCTGTGGCCGAGCACAGGGGCTTCTTGCACTGTGGTTGTTTATTGAATTAATCATTTATATTTGTCTAGTGTATCTTGGTACATTGTCTAGTGTCTAGAGTACATTGGTCATTTTGATTGTGTGACCAAATGCCAACAGGAAGCACTTTCAAGAGAGGAGGGCCGTTGGGTCACTGATTCGGTTGATGTGATGGTGGGTGGTACGGTGGCCGGAAAGTGTGCATCTGCTGCTCTTCACCATCTCACTTCTCGGTGGAACAAGAAGTAAAGAGCAGGCAAGGAAGGAGAGCCAGACTATACTTGCAGTGAGGCTCCACCTCTGAAAGACTCCACCACCCTCCAGAGCCCACCATTGAGTTGAGACACATGAGCACAGAGGAGACATTGCATGGTCACACCACCGTGGTGAGGTCTTAGCTGATTTAAAGGCTCATTCTAGTAGAACCGTATTTGCTTTGGGATGGCATTTTTTGAAGTACTGGCCATGTGTGACTTTAAAGTCACATTCTCTGCTGGCTGTAACTTGTTTAATGTGTACATTGCAGAGTCCCATCACTTAGGGACTGTCTGGATGAACATTGGCATGCTCCCTCCATGCCAGGTCTCTCAGAGGCAGACTTAGGGAGACAAAGGATTTTCATTTACTGAGGCAGGAACCCCGGCAGAGGCATTCACTGTAAGGTTTGTAAGTTGGTGCTTCTCTGGGACATCCTTGCCGGATTCCGTGGGCTCCTGGGCTCCCGCAAGGGCGGCTGGGGAAGAACCGTTCCAGTGTCTTTGATAACAGAGGCACCATGAGCTTCTCATTTCAGGGCTCAGCTTTGCCGGTACCACTGTCGTCATAGCAGCCGATATATACCTTACAAATGGCTCCAATCTGAAAGCCAGATGATAAAAATTTGAGCAATAATAAGGACAGATTGCAAGAATGCTTTGTAGCTAGGCCACACTCTGCAGGTCTTGATTTAGAATAATGTTGGTGATAACCTGAGAAATAAAATTATTTCCCGTGGCTATCAGGGGGAACTTACCGACGCACACGTGGCATGTGTGGTTGTTTACCTTGAAAGCCTTGCCTGGCGTTTCCTGCCTCTCTGAAGCTATTCCAGATACAGCCAACCTGAAGGCATCTAATTACTTTCTTGACTAGTCTAAAGGGAGCAAAATGGTAATCTGGAAAGTCAGCTCTCCATTGTTAAAACTGTCTGCTGCTGAGATGTCAGAGCCTAGGGCATCCAGGCACCCTTCTGAGTGGACTTTGAGATACGGCTTGCATTACCTTTCTACTGTGTGTGCGCATGTGGTGTGTGTGTGTGTGTGTGTGTGTGTGTGTGTGTGTCTGTGTGTCTGTCTGTGTGTGTGTGTGTGTGTGTGTCTGTGTGTGTGTTTGTGTGTTAGAGCTGCCATCACTTCCAAAACAAAGTGAGCATAGGTGGGGGAAAAAAGTAAAGAAACTTGAGATTATTTTTTGATTTTAAATTGTTTTTATTGATGTGTATGTGTATGCACACGTTTGTGTGGGTGCCCCTGGAGTCCAGAAGAAGGAGTCAGGTGCCCTGGAGCTAGAGTTACAGGTGCTTGTGAGCCACCCACTGTGGGTGTTGGGAACCAAACTTCAGACCTGTAAGAGTGCTAACCAGTGAGCCATCTCGCCAACCCCTGACCCTTCATTTCTCACCTACCTACTTAGTAGAACTGTCCTCTTCACGACACATTTTTCTGTTGCTTTGTTACCCACCTGCTTCATGTTGCCATTGGGGAATATGAAATATTTCAGAAGGAATGTCCAGCTGTTTCTCTCCTTCCCTCAGAGCAAGCCGAGCCAACAGAGGCAGAACCAACCCAGCTTGTGGTTGCTGGATAGCTCAGTGTGTATGCAGCTGGGGTGGGGACTCTGTTCCTCACTTAAGCTGTCTGGTGCTCTTCATCCAGCTTCCTCCTAGTCTGTGACAGGCTGGGAACACCTACCTCCTGGTCGGTTTGCTGGACTGGAGGTCTCCTAAACAGTGCCCGGCTCAGAGCATGGCATATCAGAGACACACAGACAGCACATTACAAAGTCGACACCTGAGCGATGCCGCAGTGATGTCACGTGGAAGTTTGGATAGCTTTCTATCCCTTCTCCACCCCCCACCCTCGATGATTGTTTGGTTGTCTGAGATAGACTCTCATGTAGCCCAGGTTGCCTTCACATGTGCTGTGATTTCAGACGCACCCAGGCTCAGCCTTTCATCTTTGTGGTTATCCTAGAGATTACAACACACATTGTTCCACGTGGAACCGGTAACTGTTTCAGCCACCTTTGCCGTTGGCTGAATGAATGCAGAAAAGTTGAAATTGGCTAAGCTTTTTATTATGTTTGAATGTTTATGAAATGTTTAATTAAATGTGTGGTGTGTATGTGAGCCCACAAGGTCCGAGACAGTTTGTGGAGGTCAGTCCCCAGATCTAACTCGGGTCATCAGGATCGGTGGCAAGTGTCCTTACTCACTGAACTACCCTACCATTGAACTCTTTACCACTTCTGGGGTAAGGACAGGTCATTGACATCTAAGCTCCAATTCACTCTACCCCCCCCCCCTACTACTACTTAGTATGCTGTGGATCTCATATATTTTTATCAAGTATCTAGATTGAAATCTAAAAGATGTCACTGACATTATTTGGTCAGACGCTGTAGAGCCACCCACAGAGTTATTTCTCTCTTCTTGCCTCCTTGTGTTTTCATGGTTTCAAGATGAGCCAGCTATTTCTGTTTGAAGAACTCCATTTAGTGTTTCTTTTGGACGCCAATTAATTATCTTTCTTGTTGTGGATTGGTTAAAAGCATATTTATTTTGCTTTTCACTTAAAAGTAACCCCACCCCACACACATACACACACCCTTTTACTGCATGTGGGACTCTGGGTTGGTAGTTAGGTTTTAAAAATCACTGAAGACTGCTATTCCATGGTTTTCCGAGCATTGTCTCCTTTGAATGGCAGTTATCACAAGTGCTGAGGCTCCCTCCTCTGCCTCTTCCCAGGCTGCACGTGGAATTTATCCTGCTTGAGATATGTCATATAGTTCGCTTTTGCAGCAGCAGAGTGTCATTCAGTCTAAGAAAAATCTTAACCATTATCGCTTCAAGAATTTACCCTCTCTCACACCTTCTGGGACTTTGGCACACATATTTGTAAACTTCTTACTGTGCCCCTTGTATTTCACAGCCTCCCTTTTTGGGTTGTTTTTGGTTTTTGGTTTGTTTTGGTTTTGTTTGTTTGTTTGTCTTTTGGTTTTTTGAGGCAGGGTTTCTCTGTGTTGCCCTGGCTGTCCTGGAACTCGCTCTGTAGACCAGGCTGGCCTTGATCTCACAGACATCCATCCACCTGTCAGCCTCCAAATGCTGGATTAAAGGTATGCACCGCCGCCACCGCTGCCCGGCCACTGTTTGTTTTTTTATCCTTTTTCCACCCTGGAGTTCAGGTGGATTACATATACTGACTGCTTTTCTGCTGCCTCTAAACTGCTATCAGAACCACTTAGTGAACTCCTTAGTTACTGTATTTTTACTTCTAGAATTTAAACTTCCATTTTAATGGATCCTCGTTTAGCAGGTAAAATCCTACTTGCTACTTTAATAAATCATGGTTATTTTAATATCCGTGTCTGCGTCAGTATATCCGTCCCTTCGGCTCTGTCTCTACTGTGTGCTTTTTCCCTTTTATTTTTCGCTGTTTGGCTCTGTCATCTCATTTTTCAAAAACTTTTGTTTATTGCTATCTCTCTTCATGCATATGCATGTATGTTCATGTGTGTATGCACATGTATGTGCAAGTGCCCTCAGAGGCCAGAAGAAGTCCTCATATCTCCCAGAGCTGGAGTTACAAGCGATTATAAGCTTTCCAGAAGTGTATGTTAGGATCTGAACTCTGCGCCTTTACAAGATCAGTACATGTTCTTAACTGCCGAGCCATCTCTCCAGCTCAGTATTTTAATTTAATCTTTGGGGTAGTGGGGATTGATCCCAGGGGCCTTTCACTTACCAGGCAGGTGTCCTCCCATGGAGCCGCACCTCCAGCCCTGGCTCCAGCGTTGTGACTGTCCCATAGCTGCAGTTAAATATGGAGCAACCATTCAGTCCCTGGATGATTTCATCTTCTCCCCAAGAAGACAGACAGATGTTTGCCCTGGTGTACCAGTAGCGCGAGAAGCATCCCTTTCTCCTGCAAGGAGCGTGGATGCTGCGGGTCTGGATGTCAGTCCTGCTGCCTCAACTTCCTTTGTCCGCCTTGCTTTTGAGCCAGGAGCCTGGAGGGTCCCTCCCGGCCTTACAGCTAAAAGTCAACAGATCTGCCCACTTTGCTTTGTGGATTCAGAATTGCAGTTTTGACGTCCTCATGCTGTGAGTTGGTTTTAAAAAAAACACTGCTTAACTGGCTTGGTAAACAGCTTGTTGCTTGAAGCAGGGTCTTACTCTGTTGCCCAGGCTGACCTGGAATTCACTATGCTTGGCCTCAAACTCTTGGGATCCTTCTCTTTCAGCCTCCTAAGAGCTGGGAGCACACATGGTCTAACCTGTTGGTTTTCCTTCTGGGATTAGCCTCCCGGCCACTTAGCTTGCCCTCGGACATGATCTGTCTTTTAAGATATCCATTGTGTGAGAGGAGAAGCCCTGTATGATGCCAGGGCCACTTCCTGGCTGTCTGTCTGTCTGTCCGTCCGTCCGCCCCTGCCCCCCCTCAAGTAGAATCTTGGCTCTTCAAATTAGCTCTCTGTATGTCCCTGAACTTGCGAGTTATTTCTTGGCCCCATGAGGTGTTCGAACCTCTGTGTTTAGACATATATTTTGAGGCCTTAAACCACTTGAGAATTGGCATATTTCTAAAGAGCGGAAGAAGCATGGGGCATCATTGGGATCAGTGACTGATTCATCCCTCAGGAGACATTGATCTAGGCTGTTCCAGTTTTAACCTGACTACCATGGCTGCTTCTCAAAGGCAGCTCTCTGTTCTACACTACTCTATTATACCAGAAACAGAACAAGGGCAAATCTGAGTTACCCACTTTTTAGATTTATGCCTACTTACCCCCACACCCCCCCCCCCAAACAAATGTTCAAAGCAATTTACAATGAAATACACGGACAAGTGCAAAGAGAACCTTGAAATAAGATTAAAAAAAAAAAAAAACAAAGCTTACAAGGCAGCATGGGAAGTCCAAAAGGAGATAATTATTTGAAATTTAAGCTAAATGATTTTCATAGTCGTATTTAATACTGATGTTCCTTCAAGGCAGGATAGAAAAAGAAACATGAATTGTATTTTTCTTTTTTGGGGGGGAAGATGACTTATAAGTTGGAATAATGACAGATGAAGTTAGTAGTGGTTGTATTAAGTGATTTTTTTCCCCTACAGACTTAAGAAAAACATTTAAATGTGATTCTGTTTACTGCTGTAATTGGAGTGGGACCTGGGAGAATGGAGCCTAAAAATGAGGCAGACTAATGGCTCATGCAATAGCTAACTTTTTCCACAGCCTCAGACAATTTATATCCTGAGGGTTAAGAAGAATCACACGAGAAAGTGTACAACACCAAGGACAAGCCACACATGACGAAAAGCATGTTTGTTTCATAGAGGCATTTAATTATTAGCAAGCAGTAATGAGTAATCTGGAGTAAACTCGACCCTATCTGCTACAGTTAAGAGGCGCATGAAAACACATCCCAAGAACAATTCCAGGTTTTGAAGAAACTGGGGTCACAAGACTCTTACCTTGTTGTCTTGGGGTTTTCTCACAAGCACTCAGAATTCCATCCTTGGACCCTGTTCAACCAAGAATCCAAAGGCAATGGGTACGGAGGCTCAAGGGTGTGCAGCTTACCTCAGGGGTCTAAGCTGAGCAGGTTGTCACAGCAAGTGCAGGGTTCTTAGCCATGGAGATTGGAACTCATTTGGTGTAGACGCCTTCTTCACATCCTCGAATAAAGCACCCTTTTTCTTGAGGGTTTAAAATGTTCTGAGACTATCATAAGTGGCCCAGAAGGTCAAAGATATCTGTGTAGTTTATGTTTCCTGGAATATGAAGATACAGTTGTCCTACAATTCTGTTTTGTTTGTTTTATTGTTATTCTTTTTGGGTGTTGTTTTTTTTAAAAAAACTAAACTTTGGTGGGCTTTATCAGGTGGATTTTTGTAATGCAACATGATAATATTCTTGATAGTATTTTATTCTTTGAGGCAGGCTCTTCTGTAGTCTAGGCTTACTTGGCTGTGGAGCTGAGGATGGCCTTGAACTTCTGACCCTTCTGTCTGCAGGCTCAATTTATTCAGTGCTGGGGATTGAACTCAGAACTTCAAGCCTGTTAAACAAGCACTCTACCCGCTAATCTTCTGTAGTGCTTTTGAAGTTAGTAGAAAAAATGGTTTCCGGTGGGTATGGTCTCACAAGCGCTTGCTCCCAGAATTCAAGGGACTGAGGCCAGCCTGGACTGGAAAACAAACCAAACAAAACTTTGATGGCTTTCATATAAAGGGTTCTTTTACTGACCCTGGGAAACACATGAAACCTTCGTTTTTAAAAAATTTTTTATTAAAAACAAAAGAAAACATTGATTATGACTGTGCGCCCTCCTGTCTTGTGTCATGTGCCCCAGCAGGCAGGTGGAGGTCAGAGGACAGCCTGTGGAGTGGATTTTCTCCTTCCGCCTTTACATGCCCTTTGAGGATGGAGCGAGGTGGCCAGATTGGCCTCAGCCTCACGAGATCTGCCCGCCTCTGCCTCCCGAGGGCTGGGATTAAAGGCGTGCGCCACCACTGCCAGGTATCAAAGACCTTTTTATGAGGAGTTCTGGTAACATTGTTTTGGATCAGAAATGCTTAGGACTCTTGATTCGAAACACTGGTAGCACTTGGAAACTTGGAGGAAGCTTGTCTTTTCCTCTTTCTCTGTTATCAGCTGTTACCAAAGGTTGTGACAAAAATTGGCAAGTGTGGCTCTGAGATATTCTTCTTGATTTGAGAAAAGCCATATGCCTTCCCTTTTACAAGTTATATTTATTTTTAAGTATCGTTTGCCGCTATTTAACAATATTAAGGGGAATCTGTACTAAATACCAGATTGCTGCTGGCAAGTTGAAATTCTGCTACCAAAATCTTGGATCTCCGTATGCTCGGATGAGAGGACACCCTGGTTCTTGCATGCATGACATGGCTCAGGCTTAGAGGTTTTCGGATTAAAATCTGCTCTTTCAGGCAACTGCTTCTACTATTTCTTTTCCCAGTGGTACGGTGACATAGCTTCCATCCAGATACTTGTCCAAGTTTGTCATAGAATTTGAGGAAGGAGTGTGTGAGTGATCCCAGGAGAGGGGGATGCCTCACCGAGGGGAAGGTGGGACTGAAGCCTTCTCTTGGCAAGAGGATTGCTGGGAAGGCATGCTAGCCAGAGCAGACAATGAAGCAGACCCTGGTTTCCACAGGGCATGGTGGCGTTTCCAGAAAGGACGGTCGTTTGGCTTTGTTGAAGTATAAGCATGAGCGGGTAAAGATGTTAGGAGATGAAGCCTGAGTTACAGACTCGGGCCAGGTCCTGAGGAATCCTGTGTCTTCCATTCATCAGGTACTTCCTGGATAGCTTCTGCACCAGGCCCTGCTTAGACACACAGTGCTCACAATGAAGAGATAGGCGATAAACAGGAACAGATGGTGCATAAAATACATGAGTGTCCGCTGGCAAGAGAAGTTTTGAGGTGAATAAAAATGGGGGTTACCATGTTAGGGGGTCAGGAAAGGTTGGTTAAAGAACCAGCAAGGTGAATGACTTTAGTGTTCAGGCTTAAAGAGCTATGCCCTGAAGTTGGGACTGGAGAAATGGCTCATTGTCCCTGAGTTCAGTTCTCAGTACCCATGGTAGGCAGCTCACAACTGCCTGATCCAGCGGGGGCTGATGGGTCTATCCCCCATGGGTGCCCCCCCCCACACACACACACACACACGCGTGAGCGTGCATAATTTTCAAAAATGTGCTTTTCAAAGCCCTGAAGTTAGGCGGTCTCTGGCCTGTTAAAGGAACTGTTAGGAGTTGAGCATGGCTGAATACCGTGAAGGGAGAGGAATAGAGTATGGGTTCAGGAGACAAAGCAGGGATTTGGGGTGAAATGGGAGAATGACTAGAGAGTTTGGCGCTGAGGAAACATATACTATATATTTTTAAAAGATTGCTTTGTAGTGGGTGGAAAGCCAAGAAACCAGTGAGGGAGTTATTTCAATAACAGTGATGAGAGGTGGTAGCTTGGACCAGGGTGGCCACAGTGTAGGGGAGATAGTTTTGCCATATATGATAAGCAGCCACTGACGAATTCTGATTCACAGGACTGGAAAGATGGCCCAGTGGTTAAGAGCGGTGGCTGCTCTTCCAGAGGACCCAGGTTTGATTCCCAGCACCTACATACCTTCTCACAACTGTGTAACTCTAGATCCAGGGGCTCCTATACCTTCTTTTGGCCTCTACAGACACCAGACATACACATAGTATACAGATATACATGTAGACAAAATATTCATATACATAAAATAAAAATAAATATTAAAAAAAGAATTATCCATGGAACCACAGGTTGTGTTTGTTTAAAAAGAGAAAGAAAAAGAAAGAAAGAGGAAGGAAAGGAAGGAAGGAAAGAAGGAAGGAAGGAAGGAAGGAGCGAAGGAGCCATGTGGAAGAAAGCTTGGCAAATTGAGGTAATGAGCTGGATTCATTTTTAAAAGTTCAGTCACTAGGAATAAAGATGGAAACCACAGAAGGGAAGTAGACTCAGGAGTGGGCTCAGGCCCGAAGGCCCTGGGAACCACCTTTTTGCCAAGGGGTAGAAATGGAAAATAGTTACCCATTTGGAAAGTCTTTTGTGAGCCTTGCAAAGTGACTGATTATGGTTAGGTTTATTCTAGAAGTATCCCACCTCAAATGTTACCTGCGATACACCACATGCCAGGTACTGTTGTGAATACTGTGTACTGGTTCATCCGAACCTTACCATGGCTCAGGGGTGAGGGTTGGGACAGAGTGCCAATCACGGTCCAATTTTTTCCCATTTTCTACATGTGCAATGTGTATGTGTATGTGGTGTATGTATGTCTACATATTCTTGTGTGGGAGCGTGCATGTATTCAGGTGTGCATTCATATGTGTGCATGTGTTGAGGCCAGAAGTGTATACTGAATGTCTTCATCAATGGCTTTCCACATTTTGGGGTTTAGAGTCTCCCACCACTTAGCTAGACTGAAGCTGACCATCTATCCCCATCTCCCCCACCCCCAAACACACTAGATTACCGTTGTACAAGCTTTGTATATGGGCACTGGGGATCTGAACTCAGATCCCCATGTTTGCATGGCAAGTACCTCATTGACTGAGCTGTCTCCCCAGGTACTGTGGTCCCCACTTATAGAGACTTGGGCAAAGGGTGGTTCTCTGTCACTCATGTATCTTTATGCACTCATCTGTTCCTGTTTATCACCTATCTTTTCCCATTGTGAGCACTGTGTGTCTAAGCAGGGCCTGGTGCAGAAGCTATCCAGTAAGTACCTGATGAATGGAAGACACAGGATTCCTCAGGACCCGGCCCGAGTCTACCACTCAGGCTTCATCTCCTAACATCCTTCCCCGCTCATGCTTATACTTCAACAAAACCTAACGACCGTCCTTTCTGGAAACGCCACCATGCCCTGCAGGTTCTGTTTTTGAGCCAGGGTTTTGCAATGTCAAGGAGTTGCCAACTCCTAGACTCGACTAGCTGGGGTTATAAGCATATAATGCTTTTTAATTTAATTTATTTATTTAGCTTTATTTTCAGTGCTAGCAGCCCTGGGCCTCACATGTGCAAGGCAGACACACTAGTGCTGAGCTGCACACCACCCCAGCCCTACTTTATTTGGTTTTTAAGGACAGTGATGTGTTTTGGGGTTCAGCAGCCTTTCTTAGGTTTGGAACTTGTTTTGGACCTGTCCGCAGCTCAGTTAGGACAGGAAGACAGTTGGTTCCTCCTGTCTTAGGGTTTTCATTGCTGTGAAGAGACATCATGACTATGGCAACTCTTATAAAGAAAACATTTGATTGGGGCTGGCTTACAGTTTCATAGGTTCAGTCCATTATGATGGGGAGCATGGCCGCATGCAGGCAGACGTGGTCCTGGCGCTGAGAGTGCTACATCATCTTGCAGGCAACAGGAAGTCAACTGAGATACTCAGTGGTATCTTATCATAGGAAACCTCAAAGCCAGGCCCACAGGGACAGACTTCCTCCAACAAGGCCGTACCCACTCCAACAAAGCCACACCTCCTAACAGTGCCACTCCCTGTGATTGCCGGGCAACAATTCCGTTCAAACTACCCCAATGCCTGTCCTTGTACAGCGTCTCGCACTGTCTCTGTCAATGTTTCTCTTACACAGCAGCTTCTTTTTTCCTTTCCCAGAGGAAGTGACAGTTGAAAATGCTTTTGAGGTTAGAGAAAACAAGAGTTAGGTTTAAAAATGACCCTCCACCTTTGTTTGTCCAACCCTGACCCAAATTTATGTCAGGTTCTCATCGAGATCTGATTTACGCGTACCTTTGTTTACCTAACAAAGTGCCGTAGATAGCAATACTTATCCCTTACCAAGTGCATCGCACTCTGCTCGCTCCTGTTCATTTAAAATTCCATTTTTAAAAGCGCACACAACCACTATCAATTCATTTTGGAATCCACTAATAGGCGGCCACAGAGTTTGAAAAACATGAATTACACCAGCAATAAACAAGCAGCCCCGGTGTGCTGGGTTCCTGGGAACGATGCTGTAGACTAGGAGGCTTAACCAAGAGACCCCTTTCCCTGCAAGCTAGAGGTCAAAGCAAGGTGGTCAGAGTCTGTGCCTTCTAAGAGCTGGGAGGGAGGAATGGGCCAGCCTCTTGTGAGCCTCTGTGGGCTGGCTGCCATTCTGTGGTGTTCTTACCTCTCAGGTGCCTCACCTTGATCTCCCGCTCCATCCGCTGTGCATTATTCTCCCTCTGTGTCCAAATTAGCTCCCCTTTAAGGACACCAGTCATACTGGCTCAGAGGCCTACCCTATGCCATATGACCACATCACAGCTTGCCTGATGACATCCTCTGTGACCCTGTTCCCAGTTAAGGCTGTGTTCTGACATACTGGATTTCAGAATTCAGCATATGAATTTTGGGTGAGGCACACAGATCAGCTCATCACAGATGAGAGAAATACAATAGTGACTGCAGGCAACCCCATCATACTGAACCCACATTACATAGAGGACTCTCGGTTATGCCGGCTTATCTTATAATCAAGGAAACCAAGCCAAGAGAGATTTTATTCTGATCTCCTTGATTCAGAGCCCATGTTATCTCCTGACTCATGGCTCTACCCGTTTGCAGAATATCAAGAGAGGTACAGTTAGTCATATGGTCTAAATGGAAATGCAAAATCCAGGTCATAAACACTACAGAATTGTGCTGAATGGAGTTCATTGTAGTGAGACCCTCTAAAGAGCTCTGCCCCAGAGGTCTGTGGATCACAGGCTCTCCTGGCAGGTCATGCCAGCCAACCGCTGGTTCTGTCCACTCCTTTTCTTCCCCACCACAAGCTGCTGTATTCCTGACAACACCAGGCAGCCTCCCTCCCTCTGAGCTTCCCCATCCGCCTTCTGAATTTAGATCAGGGTGAAGAGTACAGGGACGGAAATGAGCCAGAAAATAGAAAATTAATACTTGGTGGAATTGTCATATTTTAAAAATAATTTATAACCAATGTCAGATAACAGGAGTTAAATCATTTTATCAGCAGGCTGTTCGAGGATTTGAAAATTGGCATCCATCATTATAAATCGGGTCTTGGGAATGGTCTCCAGGGATGCAGGTTGATGTGGGATGGGCAGAAATGTAAATATGTGCTGATCTGGGTCCTTTTCTTTCACACAGACCCTTCCCATATCTCATTGCATGATAATGGTATGTTAAACACTAACAGGAGAGACAAAGCTATTTGAGGCCATAGTTAGCCCACTTTTCATATGTAGTCTGCCTGTCAGCTCTGGGGAACTGGTTCTGTAGAAGGCATTCATTTCAAGGTGCTACTTCCAACCCATAATTTCAAGAGTGGGTTCATCCTCTTCTATGGGGGTTCCATTTTTTTTTTTTTTTTTTTTTTTTAGAGATTCAGATGCCACATTATACCCTTGGGCCCCTGAGCAGAAGTGTCCTTCCCATGTCCCTTTCCTACTAAGAAGGCCCTCCATGATTTAAGGTCCACCTTCCGTTTCCTGTCGTTACAGCTGTTTGCCGCGGCCGTGTGGTGAGAGTCCCTGCGGGCAGCCTGGTTCGAGTGGTGGGCACCGAACTGGTGATCCCCTGTAACGTCAGCGACTATGATGGCCCCAGCGAGCAAAACTTTGACTGGAGCTTCTCATCTTCGGGGAGCAGCTTTGTGGAGCTGGCCAGCACCTGGGAAGTGGGCTTCCCAGCACAGCTGTACCGGGAGCGGCTACAGCGGGGTGACATCCTGTTGAGGAGAACCGCCAATGATGCTGTGGAGCTGCACATAAAAAATGTCCAGCCCTCGGACCAGGGCCACTACAAATGCTCGACCCCGAGCACAGACGCCACGGTCCAGGGCAACTATGAGGATACAGTGCAGGTCAAAGGTACAGTTCTCACACGGGGCCAGACCTTCCTCTGCCATTCTGCTTCTGCAAAGAGACTCAGTTTCCCCTGTCCATTGCAGTGATGGTGTCTTACCTGATGATAGGTAGAGAGTGGACCAAGTGACCCCTGGGAGCCTCTTTTCCTTTCCCAGTATAATTCTAACACATCCTATGGCCAGTGAATGGTAGGCACCATGGTGTGGTCACCTGTGAGAGTCCAGCTCTGTAGCCAGCTTGCCTGTGCAGTCGGCCCCTGGCTCTGCTACTCATCAGCTAAATGGCTCCTGGCTCACTCCATGCCTCAGCTACCTCTGTCCAACAGAGCTTGCCTTAAAAGGTGTGGGGCCAGGAGAGCTAGCCCTGCCAGGCCGCTCCCACCGTCATAGCAAGTATTCAGCTTAAAGACAAGCTGGAAGGCATGCCTCTGAGGTTCAGCGTTATGGGAGAAATAGATAGTTCAAAGTTCATGGCTTTCTCTCCGGGACCGTCATGAGTTAATGTCTGTTTATATCAGAAGTTGTGCTTGCTGTTTATAGACGATAAGACCACGTGGTTACTGCTGTTTCATGAACCCAGCTGTGCAAAGCTGACATCATAGGTGTCTGGAATATCTTGAGTTTGGGTTTGCCTTGCCTTGTACGTGCTGTTGGATTTGCTCCCGAGTTCAATTATCTGAATCCAGTGAAGAAGAGAGGACAGGCTATTTCCCTCATTTACACATGAGATGGGAGTGCACAGGTTAATTACTTGCTTAAAATGACATAGCTCATTAGTGAGTGAGCAAGAAGAAGCTGTTTTTATTTGAGGCTAACAAAACAAGAAACATAATTATTGTTATTATTAGTTGTACATTTATTTGTGCCCTGCTTTGTTTCTGAAAATATTTGTATCAGGGCAGGAGTGTGTATAATTACCTAGGAAGTAGAAAATGATAACAGAAAAAGAGTGGGCTAATCCAGGCGCCCACCCTGCCGTGGTTGGTAGAAACTGATACTGCTCAGCCCTTGCTGTTCCTTCACCAAGCCATGAGGGGATGAAACGTCAGCCCCACCCATCAAGTAGAAACCGAAGCATTACGCCACCAAATCTACCTCTTCCATCTTCCCATAAGAGGTACAGAATGTAGGTGGGTGTGGTGGCACACACCCATAAACCTAGTGCTTGGGAGCTGAGGCAGGAGGATTGAAACTTTGAAGCTAGCCTGGGTTAGTTCAAAGCCAGCTTGAGCTACATAGTGAGACTCCATGGGGGTTGGGGATTGGAGTATAGGAAACTCAAAAGTTCAGTGGTAGAGTGATTGCCTACATATGAAAGGCCTGGATTTGACTTCTAGAATTGGGGGGGAAAAATCCTAACTTTTTTTTTTTTCCTTGTAAGATTTCCCATAATGCATTTTTGCACTGAGTTAAGCAGACAACAGATCATCCCTCCCTCAGGTCAGACACTCTTGTGACTTATTGTGAGAGGTGGAGGATGACAGAGCCCCTAGCCCTCCCTAGTATCTGCCTGTTTCCTTACCGGTCTTTGAAAGCAAGAGATCAGAGGAGGCTTTTCTTGGCTCAGG
The DNA here is from genome assembly GCF_903995425.1 of Onychomys torridus. Taxonomy (NCBI): domain Eukaryota; kingdom Metazoa; phylum Chordata; class Mammalia; order Rodentia; family Cricetidae; genus Onychomys; species Onychomys torridus. The sequence goes on along the minus strand of NC_050448.1, from coordinate 75,622,043 downwards.
AGAGCAGAAGGACAGTGTGAGAGTAGCCGGCTGGCTGCCAGGTAGGGTCTCTGGCAGGAGCCGGACGTGGCCCAGCATCTATCTGGCCTTCAACTTCACAGGTCCTGAAGCTGCCTCAGTGAGGAACTGGCCTTGAGAATGAAGCCCTGCTAGCCACGCTCACAGACTGGTGTGTGTGTGTGTGTGTGTGTGTGTGTGTGTGTGTGCGCGCGCGTGCGCGCGCACGCGCGCGCCTGCTGGAAGAGAAGGGCCTGTGGGAAGTGTTCTGCTACAGGAGTAACGCTCCCGTCATCTGGAGTGACCTTTCCGAGTGTGTGATCCAGGAGAAAGCCAGAGAGATGATGAATTGTGGCCCTTGAAGAGCCACATATGCAGCTCCTGGGGGGCATGGAAGGTTTTCCCAGCCCTCGGTGGACAGCCCCCACCTGATTCTCACCAGCTCACCAGCGTCGGCCGCTGTCGCTTCTCCTGAACCCACCCTCTTTTCTAGACTGTACAGTGGTGGCTTCTCCCTGTTGGTGCTGAGAATTAGCGGCAGAATGGTCAGCATTTCTTGACCTCTGCCTGTCCCGTGGATGTATCCTACTCAGGACATGAGCCACAGGCAGCTCCTGCCGTCGTCTCTCCCTGGAGATCTTGAGTCTTGGCAGCTCACTTGTCTCTAGAGTGCAGGCTCCTCCTCCAGTCCTGTGTCCTAACCAAAGTATTGTTTGGACATTGTGCCGGTCTGTTTCATCCTGGTGCCGGGCACTGTCCTGTCCTGCCACTCTAGACACTGTCCTGGCACTCACTGGACTCCTGTTGGCCCCGTGAAGCAGGTACAGTCATCATCCTCCTTTCTGGGAAACTGAGGCACAGAGCTCAAGGTAAACCTGCATCCTGGTGACCGAAACACGCACAAACCCATTTTAACTGGAATTTCATTACTGTCTCGCTTTTCTCTTTTGTTTTCCCAAGTCAGGAAGTCAGTTGAGATCGTGGGTAGATCAGAGTAGATGACTTGCCTCTCTAGGCTTTAGAACCGGAAGTGGAGTGAGGAATCTTTCTTAGGTAGCTGCCGTGGCTCAAGGCTAGAGTCATGGAATAGGTAGCCCATTCCTTCCTTATGGGACAGGACAAGTGGTGACCACTGACTGACACCTTCCCTCTGTCCTTCACAGTGCTGGCGGATGCCCTGGTGGTGGGCCCCAGCTCCCGGCCTCCTCCAGGTCTGAGCCTGCGTGAGGGGGAGCCTTTTGAGCTTCGATGTATCGCGTCAACCACGTCACCGTTGCACACTCACCTGGCACTTCGGTGGGAGCTACACCGCGGCCCAGTGCACCGCAGCATCGTAGCCCTGAGCCACGAGGGCAGGTTTCACCCAGGCCCTGGCTATGAGCAGCGTTACCACAGTGGGGATGTACGCCTGGACACCGCGGGCAGCGACGCCTACCGCCTCTCTGTGGCCCGGGCACTCTCTGCAGACCAGGGTTCCTACAGGTGTGTGGTCAGCGAGTGGATCACAGAGCAGGGCAGCTGGCAAGAAATCCAGGAAAAAGCTGTGGAAGTGGCCACCGTGGTGATCCAGCCGACAGGTGAGGTTTTGAAAGCGTGTCTCTCAATGATTGGGACCGGTGACCCGGTACAGGACTAGACCAGAAAAGGGCTAGCCTGCTTCCCCTTGTTGGGTAAGGGGAACAGAGTGGTGGTGGTAGCTTGGGGAAGAACAACTGCTTTGAGCTGTGTGCTGAGACCAGTTTTGCCTTCCTGCTGTATTTTGGGAGCCTGGGCTGTTGCTCACCTTGCATAGGAAGGTTGCTGTCTGATGCAGGGGTGAAGAATGCTGTCCTGTCAGGGTCCACCTGATGTTCCCTGGAGCTGTGGGTAGATTCATTCACACCTGCTGCTCTAGCTTTTGCTTGTTGACTATTTCCTTGAGTCCTTGGGTGTGCCTTCCCCGGTGGCTGTGGTGTTGTGTGTGTGTATGGCTGACTCCAAACCTCTTGCCAATGTGGCTCCCTGGATGCGCCTCTCCACCCCATCAGGTGCACCATCCCCAGCCGAGTGACACATTCCCCATGGATGAGGTTTCTTGTTTCCTATGCCATAGATAATCCAGAAAGTCCAGCCATGGTCCATATAAATTAATCTGTGTCCTATAATTTGCAAGTATACCCCCTTTTAAAATCTCCGACTACAGAAACAAGATAGAAGAGACTTAATACGGAGTACACAAAAACAGAGGAAAAATGAGAGAAAACAATTATTGACTTGGTCTTCAACAAGCATTAGTAGGGAGCCTACTGATTTCAGTGCTGTGTTTGGCCCTGGGCTCAGAGCTGCTACAAGCTCCATCCCAGGTCACTGGAGCCTGAAGCTTCAGTGAGGACAGAGAAACCATTGCAGGTTAATGTCAATGCTGGGGATATCTGGGCATGCTTGGTTGTCTAGGAGTCTAACATTTTCAGAGAGCAGTCTCCCCTGCCTCCTGGGAGACCTTGGCTGGACTCAGTCCCTGTGTAAGAATGTGAGTGTGTGGCCTGCTCTGTTCACTGGGAAGGAAAGTGGGAAGCTATACCCGGTGATGGTTTTTGTAACTTGCGTGGTCCTGGGCAGCCTTCCCCGCATCTGAAAATGAGTGTGACTGTCTTCGTAAGTGGCTTGTGGCAGCCGAGGTGTGGCCATTACTGTGGGCCTTGGCTCCCTTGGCTGCAAAAATGACTTTCTAGATGGACTAAGGTCACCTTCTGTAGCCAAAGTAACTGTCTGGAGTCTGCCATAGGAAACCTCTAGCTGTTGAGTGTTTACCAGGCAACTACTTGACTGAGGCAGGAGGGCTAAAAACTTAACCAGCAGCAGATTCACCATCTAGAGGAGGGGTTTCAGTTGGAAAGGTGCTGCTTGTTTCAAACATACCACAAACCCATAGCATCTAGTCACATGATTGGGGCTCAAGACTGGGTCACAGCAGCTCCATCCTGAGTCTGCACCATCTTCTCTGGTTTGGAACTCAGAGCCTCCCACTTGCTAGGCAAGCACCTATGGCTTAGCTATATTGATTGCCCTTTTTATTTTGGGGTAGGACCTTGCTAAGTTACTCCAGCAGGCCTTGAACTTGTGCTCTTCCAGCCTCAGCTTCCAGAATAGCTAGGATTGCAAGCTTGCACCAACACACTTGGCCTTGTGATCTTTTCCTGTGTGAATGGGCTCTTTGACAGCCTTTTGAAGCCCGTAACTCTCTTAATTCATGAAACATAATACATAAGATGACGGGGAAAGAATTATACTGGAGTGGTTATCAAAATATCTTTAAGACAAATTTGTTTTATACTAAATTATACTTCATTATTAACACATGAATAATAAGCCATATTGGCAGGCCTCACAGCCCTCATAATTTCTAGGGAGCAGCGAATGCAAATGATGTTTCATATGTCTACAACTGCTGTCAAGTGATGTATGAGGATCTGTTATTTCTGCTGAGGACCAAGCCCCCAAGCCATCTTTCCTGCCTTGTTGCTTTTATAAAGGGAAGATTTGTCATGTATCAGCAAAGGTTCATGAAAATAAAAATAGGAATGGATCTTCCCATCTATATGCCCAGACTCCATGTGTAGTCCACTTGGTAAAGATGTGTAAATTCTCTGTGCACTGCAGATTAAGAAGCCTGTGAGCTCGCTTGCATGTGCTCCTCCTTCCCTCTCCTCCTTCCTCTCTCCCTCCATCCTTGTAGCCCTCTTCCTCTATTTATTTATGTGTTTAGACAGGGTCTTGCCGGCCTCAAACTCACAGGCTGACCTTGAACTCACAGAGATCCACCTACCTCTGTCTCCTAAGTGCTGGGACTGTAGACATGTCTCACCATCCCCAGCTGAAGGATGGTCTTTTGTTTATGACCAACCTCTGCATGGGTCACAGGTGCTTGCTCACGTCCTCTGACCACAGTGGTCTTGTAAATGGCACAGAGCCACTTAGATAGCAAAGCTGTGTCACCCTGTGGTAGGAATGACACAGGTGACATAGGTCCTCCCTATGGTGGGAGTGGCTGGTGATACAAATCTTAGGATGTAACTTGAGGATTTAGCCATAGTCTACAAGAGAAAACCTGGATTGCCACAGGCATTGCCCAGGTCTCTTCTTGCATTCTGAATCCTTAGAACTGTCCCCCCTCCCCCTTCCCCACCTCTATCTAGTTCATCTCCCATTACCAAACCCTTCAATCTGGAATACCAGGACCCATGGTTACTGATCGGACAGATATTTAGCCGCTTTCACTAAGCTAGTGGACTACATAGCTGCAAAGACTTTGCTGCCAATATTCCTGGGCCCTAGGAATGCATTTCTTGATCTATAAAGAGGAGAGAGAGAAAGACCAACCAGACTTTTAAACTCTTTTTCCTGATACTATGTCTTCCTCATTTTCTGTCATGTGTTGGGATGGATGTTGAACTTGGCTTGGAATAGTTATTGGAAATATTGTCAAGATTTGGAAATATTCATGTGGAAGCAGCGTCTGTTGGAGGGCATGGGCTTGGTGTTTTCTGGACATCAGCCTTTGGTCCCTGAGCTTCCTGGGAACGGCCGGGGATGCTGAATGGATTCTGCTAGAAGGTGGGGCCTGTGTCTCACTTGACCCCACTGGGAGAAGTTGGCTGGCGTCTAGTGACAGTTCCCAGAGCCTCATTGTAGCTTGAATTTTTCCACTCTGATTACAGATGTTCGACATTTTAAAAACTCCCTGAATAGAATAAAATATTTCCATTTGAAAGCTTTGACAGTGGAATACTAAACAAGACCTTCCCTGAGTCTGTGACACCCAATACTTTAAGGCTTCCCCTAAATATAGGTTACTTTTAATTGTCCACAGTCCTGAGAGGACGGTAGCATGGAGAATGCAAAACTCATTGGGTTTGGGGTTTACAGTATGTCTCATGCTTGACTTTCAGCTGGCCATGTCTAATGAAATGACAGTCTACATGCATCACATTGTGAAGGACTGACTCATGAGGAGAGTTGTCTGGTTTCACTTTCCTGGCTCATCTGTATAGGGTTTTCCACCCCCACCCCAGGGTGCTGGAGCCAGTGATGGTAGAGGAGGGCTCTACCATGGACCTACTGGGCTTCAGCCTCCGTATCAGTAACCACTCCAGTATAATGACCATAACAGTACCCACCTCACATGGTTAATTTCAGAATTAATGTCCAGTGAGTACTTGAAAGCAATATAAGTGTTTGCTGGTGCTCATTGCTTCTCTTTCCCAAAACCAATTTAGTGTGTGTCATGAATTTATTCATTAACTATTCCTCAAGTGCTTCCAACTGCACAAAGCCTTCTAATTTTAACCCAATAAATCAGCTTAAAAGGAGGTGATCTGGAGGATGGTAAGGAGAAGGGAGGGTCTGGAAAGGGCAAACCACTTGATCACTTGACGGACTTGTTTTTCCTCTTAGCGCTGCAGTTGGCTGTGCCCAGGACAGTGTCTGTGACTGAAGGAAAGGACCTGGACCTTTCTTGCAACATCACAACAGACCGTGTGGATGATGTCCGACCCGAGGTGACATGGTACTTCAAAAAGACACCTGATGCCTCCTTGCTTGCCTCCCACATGCTGGCTCGGTTGGACCGTGACTCCCTGGTACACAGCTCACCACACGTTGCACTCAGCCATGTGGATACCCGCTCCTACCATCTACTGGTGCGAGATACTAGCAAAGAAAACTCTGGATACTACCTTTGCCTTGTGGCCCTCTGGGCTCCTGGACACAACAGGAGCTGGCACAAGGTGGCAGAGGCCATGTCTGCCCCGTCTGGTGTAAGCGTGACCTGGCTAGGTGAGTAGCTTGAAGAGCGCCTTTTAAGCTGTCTGCTTAATCCTTCCTGTGCTCTTGGGAAGCCTGTGGTATGCTGGGCATTCTGCCTCATTTAGATGTTTGGATCAGACAAGTGTCCTTGAGCTCCCCAGCTCCCAGGCTGAAGGGAAGCATGATGGGCTGAAACAGCCTGGCCAGCAAGGGAAAGTGGAGGCGATGTTTGTTCTAGTGCCTTTCCTCGAGGATGTGGGTTCCTTTGTTGTTGAGGGCCACGTGCCTGTGAGAGCTGAGCTGAATGACTCTTTGCAGTGACTCTTTGTTGAGGGGAGAGATAGCCATCTTCTTCTCCTTACTTAGGCATTTGTGCCCTGGGCTAGTGCACAACAAGAAAGAGCAGTCACCTCCTCCAGCTACCAAGAATGTTCTCTCCTCCTGCCCTGGAAGCTCACAGTGGTTTTCTCTGCAGTTTACAGTAGGGGCCATCCACCTCCCTGTCTCTCCTCAGGCTCTCAGCCCAGGTGCTGCTCCCTTGGTCGGGGGACAGAGGTGTCATCTCACCCCATGTTTTATAGCAGCTTGTAACATGGGAGGATGACTGAGGTGTCCTCATAATGTCACCCATTGTCATGTATGTCATCCCTTATCACATATGTGATTGTGGTCATGTTCTACCTTGTCATATGTCAACTGATAGATCCTCATCTTGCCATCGTGGGTGCTCCCTGGAGAGTGCTCATTTTATCATATGTGTGCTCCCTTGGGACTCCTCACTTTATCATGTGTGTGCTTCCTAGAGAACACTCACTTTACCATGTGTGCTCCCTGCTGCACTCACTTTACCATGCATGTGCTCCCTGCTGTGCTCACTTTACCATGCCTGTGCTCCCTGCTGTGCTCACTTTACCATGCCTGTGCTCCCTGCTGTGCTCCCTTTACCATGCCTGTGCTCCCTGCTGTGCTCCCTTTACCATGCCTGTGCTCCCTGCTGTGCTCCCTTTACCATGCCTGTGCTCCTTGCTGTGCTCACTTTACCAAGCCTGTGCTCCCTGCTGTGCTCACTTTACCAAGCCTGTGCTCCCTTTACCATGCCTGTGCTCCCTGCTGTGCTCACTTTACCATGCCTGTGCTCCCTGCTGTGCTCACTTTACCATGCCTGTGCTCCCTGCTGTGCTCACTTTACCATGCCTGTGCTCCCTGCTGTTCTCACTTTACCATGCATGTGCTCCCCGCTGCGCTCACTTTACCTCAGAAGGTGTCTTCACCTTGTCTTCCATGTGATTGCTGTCTTACCTGTGATTCCCCATGTCCTCACCTTAGGAGTGATTTGACTTCTTCCATGCCCTGTTTCTCATCTTTTTCCTGTCTGCCCATGGGGAGGAGTGTGTCCTAGCCCTTCCTGTTGTTCATCAAGGCTTGTAATTGCAGTCCGGCTTAGGAGGGATGGGCCTGTGGGGTGCGGCTCGCTCCCCACCGGCATCATTTCCCAGCGGCCAGGCCTGTGGTCAGCTCTTCTGTTTTCAGTGCTGTGGGCCTGACAAAGGCATTTGAGTTTTCTGTAAGGAGGCCGCAGCACAGGTCTTTAAAGGCCAGGAAATGACTTCCCCTCTGCCTGGTGCGAAACCTCCTCCTGCATTGCACATCTTCAGCTCCCATATAGTTAGTTCTTCTCTATCTTCCAGAGAGGTCCTCTACTAGCTCAAGGGTGAGCTCCCTGTCTGGCTGTCCCTAACAAGCCTCTCTTTGGCACAGATGGGAACTTGGCAAGTGGTAACGGGGGTGCAGGGGAAGAGTCCTTAGAGAGTAAGCAGTAGGAAAAGTCCAATCAGGGCTGAGACAGGGTGAGTGGGGTGTGGGGCTGCTAGTTAGCCCCACAAGCAAAGTGGAGCTTTGATATCTGGAGGGCGGAAGGAGCAGGCTTATCTGGAGAGCTTTCATTCCTGCATTCAGAAACCTGCACGAGCGAGGCTCTGTGAAGTCCTGAGCTGGAACAATGCTGGCCCAGCCAGGACTCTCCTTAGCAACCTTCAAAATAAAACAGATGTTGTCAGCACCAAGAGAAGAGTTTTCATCTCTGGAGTTGAATCTGTCTCCCGGCTCTGATCCTAGTGCATTGTGTGGCACTGTCAAATTCCCACTCTGGCTCTCTCCCCCTCCTCTCCCCTCCTCTCCCCCCTCCTCTCCCCTCCAACTTCTGAATCCTAGCTCCAGGATTTTTTTTTTTTTTTTTTTTTAAATTCTGCCTGCACTTCAATTGGAGGACTTCTTTGAAGTCCTGGTGTATTGATCCCACATACCCTGGGGGAAGTATAGGCACTGGCAGACATCAGGGGCAAGCTCTGGGAGGGAACGGGCTTTGTAACTGGAAGGGATTTGTCGGTGACGTGTTCTCCAGAGATTGAGAGAAATAAAGAGGCTAAACTGTGGGAAAGACTCCTTTATTATCCCAAGGATCCTGTCACTTGTTTTCCTGCAGAGTGCCAGCGCCATTGTGAAAATCATCTGTGCACATCTCCAGTGCAAAAGAACTCCAGTAGAACCCCATACCTTCCCCTGCTTTACACCGAATAGGCGCTCCATCAGCATTGGCTGAGTGGGGGGAAAATGTCAGCCCCAACATACAGATCATATAAAACCTGTGCATACAAAAACCAGAAATGTATGCAGGCATAGCCGTGGCTTAGAGTATTCAGAGACCCCTGTGTACAGGGGAACTTACCAGGAGTGTAAATACTATGAAAACAACTGTGTTCTTCTTTCTGCCTCCTAAGTCTTCCCTGTCTGTGACTCATGCTTTGCAGCTGCTTGGACACTCATCTGGAGGCAACTCAGGCCTGACTACAGCCACAGGCCTTTAGTCACAGTCTGCAAACTGCATTCTCTGCCCAGAAACTGAGGCAACCAGAAGACTTTAAATGTCTCTAGGAATGTAGTCTGTGCATTCCCTCAAATACAATTGTGAGCCTATGTAGGATAATGGGATAATGAAGATGTGACCCCCCCAAAAAAAAAAGGCCAGGAAGATAGATGACCTGCTTAATGTTGTGTGACATGGACTGTTGTAACAGAGGCATTTTTTTTTTTTTGCGGGGGTGGGGGAACGGGGGAATGAAACAGGGTTTCTCTGTGTAGTTTTGGTGTCTCCTGGATCTCGCTCTGTAGACCAGGCTGGCCTTGAACTCACAGAGATCCGCCTGCCTCTGCCTCCCGAATGCTGGGATTAAAGGCGTGCTCCAACACAGGGGCATTCTTTCTTTTTTTTTTTTTTCTTGCCAGAGCTGAGGACGGAACCCAGGGCCTTGCGCTTGCTAGACAAGCGCTCTACCACTGAGCTAAATCCCCAACCCCTCACAAGGGCATTCTTAAGAAAGTTGGCTCCCTGTGCAGATCTGACACAGCACCCAGTTTCGCACTTGTTTTCATATTAAGAATTGTAATTTCCGTTTATTGGACACTTGACTTTTTTTCAGGCACTGATGGAAAACTTCATAGGCACTAAATGGTCAGGTGGGAAGCACTGTTGACCATCTTTGGAAAATGTTCCAGTGGGAGCTAAACATGAAGCTAATTTTTGTTTGGGAATGGCTTGGAATTATGGCCTGAGTTGAGTCTGTCCTAAGCATGGTTGTCGTATGCGGGGCACATCCTTGGCTTTGGAAATCAGCTTCAGCACCTGAGATGGCCAGCATCAAGTCTTAAGGATGAGCTGTTCCTGTTTTTATCTTCAGAGCTGTTGTGCCGATTGATGAGGGGGTGGGATGGTCATTTCAGGACAGTAGTGTTACATGGGCCTGATATTGATGGTCTGAAAAGTTAAAGATCATTCTTCATAGCAGGGCAGGGAATTTTTTTTTTTTTTTGAGGGTTTGAAAAAGATCTTTTGCTATGATTTGTGTCCTCCTTTGAAGGAGGAAAAGATATAAGTTGGTTTGCAAAATGAAGAACAAAGCAGCCGACATAAGAATATAATCAAGATCAAAAGGGGCAAAGAGAATCTAAGAATAGATATTGTGAGGTGGTCATGAGGAATTAGTTGCTGCATTTGAGTGCTGAATTTGTGAGTTTTGAAATCGAGACAAAAAAGAGATGTGATTATCCAGTTCTTTGAGGAAAGAAAACATAAACTCTTTCAGAGAGGCAAACTTTTTCTTGGCACTGAATTTGTCCCATGCTCTTTTCATTTCGGGGGCAGTGGATAATGTAATGGACAGTGCTTGTAACTGTTCTTTTACCAGAGGCCGTCGGTCGGCGATTGTTCAAATGGATGTTTCTTATACCCACACTTTCTCAGAGCTGAGGGTCTGAGTTCTAAGTGTGGAAAGGAGTTTCTCTCGCAAAGAACTTGAATTGCTTCAGGAAACAAATGTTGCTTTGTGTTGATCCAATTTAGTGTATGGCTAAAATGTAGAGAGCCGAGCGGAATGCCCAGTTAATCTGCACATTAAGCCATCTCTCTCTGCTATCAGATATCTTAAATGAGCCTTTGGCAAGAGTTGGATACTAATCAGTTTATGGTTGAGCTCTCTGCCCAAAGTACCAGACTTCTGCGGTGTTAATTAGAGATGGTTCCAAAGGCTTGGGATGGGGCAGGAGGGGGGCAGAGCTGAGCTCCACTGTTCAGGCTTAAGAACCTGATTTGCATTCTCCCCCACTGGAGAACCATCCCCTCTTCAGCAGTGTGCCAGCAAGGAGGGTAATTATTTTTTCTTTAAAAGGACTGTTAATCTGCTAAGTAGAAATTCGAATTCTGTGCTGACTCTAGGACATCCTGTTTAGATCTATGGAATTTTTTTAAAAGATTTATTTATTTATTTTGTATACAGAAGAGGGCACCAGATCTCATTACAGATGGTTGTGAGCCACCATGTGGTTGCTAGGAATTGAACTCAGGACCTCTGGAAGAGCAGTCAGTTCTCCTAACCTCTGAGCCATCTCTCCAGCCCTAGATCTATGGAATTTATAGCATGGCTGTTGCCCATGTCTGTCCAGGATTATTCCAGAAGTATAAGTGGTAGAGCATTGGTGTCAGGGAGACTTGCGTAGTTTTCTTGGTTTAATAGGAAAATGCATAAAGTGCTTAGCATAGTAGCTGGTGGTTATATGCTTGGTACATTCTTTGGTGGTCATGGTGATGATTTAGTAGTTCTTGAGGGTCTTCTCCACCAAGTCATTAGCTAGTTGGGATGTAGGAGTATGTGTTTGGGCACCAGGGATTCCAGCATGGAGGAACCGGGAGTGTTTACCCTGGAAGTAGCATTCCCAAGAGGTGCTGGGGCCTAGGGGTTGAGCTAAGCACACCCAGTCCTTTCTACTGTGCTCACAGATCTGGATTTTTATTTCCCTCTCTGAGAGCAGTAATGAGGATGAAGAGATTCGAGGGCATAGGTGTTCTATTTGAATTATCATAATGCTCTGAAATGGCCAATGCTGACTTCTGTCATGATAATAATTCTGCTTAGGCTCTGCAGAGCAATTCCCCCTCCACAGGACTGTATTTGTAGCCACCTCTGTTTAAATATTAGAGAATCTTTATTATACAAATGACCATGCTAACGCTTTGACAGTCAGCTATGCATTTGGCTCCTCTTCAGTACCTGCCTGCTGTAAGATCCACAGACGGAGAATGTTTCTCTAGCTGGTGCCTTCCATCCTTTCCTCTCATACTAAGACTACAGTTTGAAAAGGGGTGCTCGAACATGCCCCTGTGGAACACAGTGGGGGAATCAGAGTTTCTCAGCTATCGCTCTGGGCTCCTGTGAGAAAGCCTTGGTATCCCAGGGGTAGAATGAACTTGTCGGAGTAGGTTGGGTTGGGAGCCAGGCCATGTAGAGAGAAAGTCTCCCCTGTAGTTCTGCTCAAACTCTATGTAAACATTCTCTAACTTAGCTCGTCTAGGCTTCAGTCTTGTTTGCTGTTTAAAATGTATAGAGAAATAATACTAATCCCATAACATTGTTGTAAAGATTGATCAAAATAACAAGGAAAGTATTGTGATCTGCTGCCTGGGATCTAGAAGGCCTTCAATAAATGCTAGTTGCCACCACTCTTGTTATTGTAGAATGGGGATAAGGTTATATTCCTTCTCTATAGAATTGTTAGAGTAAATGAAAGACATCTGTATACCTTGCTGACACATTGTAAGGAAAGTGGGCGGCTCCTGAAAAACAATAGATAAAAAATACTCAAGTCTGTAACTTAGCCCGTGATTCTCAAGGTGTTTCAGTGTTTTGAAAGTTACCACAAAGAAATTCAATGATCCTTGTTTCCAGTAGAATCTTTCTTCGGAGGAGGGTCACCTGGGAGTCTACAGCTTTGGAGATAGTGTTTGTGTGTGAGCAAGTATGTACCCAGATTAGAAAGCAGGTCCCTGTTTTCACATGCTGCTGGCATTCCGCTTGGAGTAGCTCCGTGTTCTGTAAAAGAGCTGATAGCGTGGGTTGTTGTTTGTTTTCAGCTTTTCAAAACAAATTTACAAACATTCACAGTAGAAGAAATAATTACCAGCTTTAACTATAAGTATCTTGCTCATCTGATTTCAGCTCTCTTTCCTCCCTTGGAGACACACCCACCCATGTACATACATACCCATACACACACACACACACACACACACACACACACACACACACACACATTTTATCTCTCTCTTACACTTTCTTTTTTATCTGCATGAGCATAAACCATACCTGAGATGCCATATCTTTTTTTTTTTTTGGACAGGATCTCTTTCCTTCTGTAGCCCACATTGGCCTTGAACTCAGCACCCTCCTGCCTCTGCCTCTCACATGCTGGAATTACAGGCGTGCGCTGCCCCCCCACACACACACACCCTCCAGATACCACTTTACTACTAAATACTTCAGGATACATCTTATCTGATGAGCATTCTTCAAACATAACTCTCCTTGCATTCTTAGCTGATTTCTTGATGAGATCAGGCAGAATGTAGCAGTAATCAGTGGTGAAACACCATGCCAAAAATGAGCATTTTTATGCAAAATATTGAATTTAGTCCAATTCAGCCAGTATGCTAATATCTTTGATGTAGAAGGTGCTTTATGCATAGCATGTGCAGATGGATGCTCTGGGTAGTCCATAGCCTTGGGGAAGGAGTCCTGTAAGGTTCCGTGAGATATACATACAATTAACAGAAGTTCAAGGCAGTGTTCTAGTAGAATCTCCAGAGAGTGGGAAGCCTGGAAGGTGGTAGGATCTCTGCTGAACACTTTCTGAATGAGAAGTGGGGATATGGGATGATGTGCCGAGCAAGATCAGAGGAGGCATCCTGGGTTGCCAAGGGGAGACCACAAAGAAGGGGCGTTGTACCAGAGGCCTACAGAAAGACACAACCTCTGCAAACCGTGTTTAAAATTGTGAAACAACAGAAAAGGACACCTTCTGCACAAAACAGAACAAAACAGGAACCCACGACCTGACTCCTGTCACTCCTGACGTCATAGGCAGCATCCTGTCTTCTCTGAGAGTGTTCATCTGAAATTGACTCACAAAGTGGGTAGACAGCTCAAACTAGCCTACTCCCATTGAAGAGCAGCCACCCAAGCCCATGGAGACAGTGTCCTGTCCTGCCAGTGAGATTCTTATAACCGGATGCGAGTGTTCTGCAGCCCTACTGTCTTGTGCCCCTTCCCATCTCCTGGACTCACAGGAAGGAGACAGATCCCTTTCAGGGTGGAGAGTGGAGTAGAGTGGCAGAGTCTATTCGGCTATTTCCTCAACAGCGTGCTCTAGATGATGAGTAGAGGGTATGACAGGGAGGACAGCCGAAACGAGGAGCAGCGAAGTTCCGAGAGAATGGAGGGAGGCGGTGCGGGCCTTAGGTTGGGTTCAAATGGTGAAGGTCTTGAATGTAGGCTGGGGCACGTGCTCTGAACCAAGCAGGTGTGAGGAGGCCCAGGAGGTTTGACTGTGACTCAGCAAGTCTATCTGTGTAGAGGGCCACAGTGAGGGTGGTGGTCCCCGCGATTTCACTCTTAACTGCCATGTCAGGCTTGGAGTGGGAAGAACGGAAGGGGCACTGAGGAGGCCTACTCTTTCGGGGTGTGGAGGCAGGAGGGAGAGGGAAAGTGGAGGCGGAACTCCACCCCAACCCACCCGGGGCGGCCAGGAGAAAGGGCAATGAGAATGTGGTCCTAGGAACAGGCAGTGGAGAGCTGCGGGTTGGGGGGAGCTGGCTGTGCTTCTTTGGAGTGGGTTCCAGCTGTGTTTCCCTCCATGTGCACACTGGTGAGGGAAGGTGAGGGCTGGGGTGGGTTACGTTGTGACCTGGCTACACCTACGATGCTGCAGAGCCCCAGTCTGTATGCCTGACACAGCTCCGCACCTGTGTTGGGTTGTGACGTCTATACAACATTGAGTGGGTGAGTTTGGGGGAGAGCCAGGGAGGGGAGGAGAAGAGGGTAGGGAGAGGTACCTGGTGGGGCTCTTTTTCACTGACCACTAGAAGGTCAGTTAGTCATGTTTCCACTTCTTAATCTTCTTTTTAATTTAACTGACTGACCAACTAAAATTATATACATATATTATACATATGTGTTATGTCCGTGTCTCTGTGTGTATGTGGTTTTGGTTTTTGGCATTTTGGTTTTGTCTTTACTTTTGAAACAGGGTCTCACCATTGAACTCTGGCTGGCCTGGTACTCACAATGATTCTCCTTTGCTTCTGGAGTGCTGGGATTAAAAGATAAACACTACCACATCTGGCTTAACATTGTATGTATTTATGGTGTACACCATGATACTTGATATATGTTTGCAGGGCTGAATTAAGCTAATTAACGTATCTATTACCAATGATTACTCTGACTGTGTAGTAAGAACATTTAAAATCCATTCTCAAGCACCTGTATATAGACAGTCACCTAAGAATAGTCACCATGTTGTAAATGAGCTTTCTGGATTATCTTCTGTCCAGTAGAAGTTTGACATCCTTTGGCAGACCCCTGCCCCTTCCCTGTCCCAGCCTCTGAGAACTACCACTTTATTCTTCGATGCTGTGAGTTTGACCTTTTTTAGGTTCCATGAGGCATTTGTCTTTCTGTGTCTTTATTTTGGTGAACACAATCTATCAGGTTCATCCATGTCCTTGCTGATGACAGGATTTCCTCTGTTTTAAAAGCCGAAAAGTGCTGTAGTGTGTGCGTGTATCCTACACTGCCTTTCTCTGTTCCTCTGTTGACACTCAGGTGGACTCTCTCTCCTGGCTACTGTGGACAGTGCTGTGATGAGCATCCCCTGTCATTCATCATCATTTTAACAGCCTTTAGAAAAGGGTCACTTGGGAAGAAAGCGCCTGTGGGTGGAAGGAAACCATGAAAGACAGGAAGGTTTATTATTAAAAAGTACATGATCTGAGAACAGAAGTCCTGAGGGGAGCAACAGGGCAGCTCATTTCCTCTGGCCAGTCGGGCTAGGGTTCAGGCCCATGGGAAGCCATCCTCTGGTCACATTCCCTGTGGCAGTAATTGGCAATGTCATGGCCAGCACACCCTTTGGTGTCCTGAAAATTGTCCTGTTGAGCAGTAGAGCTTAGAAACTGTAAAGTTTAGTTTGGAAGAGAGCAGGTTGGGCTCCAGAGAGATGCTGGTCTTGAAAGGTAGGAAGGATACAGCCCTGGGGCTAGAGCTCCCACCTGTGAGCCATGTGAGGCAGTCACTCAGCTCTGAAAGGTGTTCCTTCTGGGTATGAATGGGAACTGTGAGTAGTAAATAGTGTATGTGTGTGCTTGTGTATGTTGATGTTTACTCCGGGAACCAGGCTGAGCGTCTTTCTCTTATTTTATTATTTGTGTTGGGGCGAAGGTATAGGCACAATCAGGTCACAGTAGACGTGTGGAGGTCGGAGAACACCTCTTTTCCACCTTGTTGAGGAGGCTCTCCTGCTGTTTCTGCCATGATGTGTACTCCAGACTAGCAGGCCTGTGAACCTCCCGGTGATTCTCCTGTCTGTGCCGTCCATTTTGCCATAGAAGTGCTGGGATTACAAGGAGTCCCACCAGGCTCTTCATAGTGGTTCGAGAGATTGAACTCAGGCCATTCAGTCTTGCACAATCAGTGTTTGTGCTTGCCACGCCGTCTCTCCGCCCCTCTATGGTGATGTTAGGAGGTGTAGTGATAGTCATTGTCTGCATCGTCACAGATGAGGTGTCAGAGAGCTTAAGAAATGTGTTCAAGATTGTCTGCAGGTCAATGGCTGAAGCAGGATCAGCACCCGGTCCGCCTGCTGACCCCTGGCGCTTCCCAGCTGCAGACCGTCTGCATTCCTCTCCATGGCCTCAGGAAGTAGTGTGCAGGCTGATGCTGTTGCATCAGAAAGTGTTGCCCATACCGTACTCCGAGGAGACGGCTCTGTACACGGCAGTGAGGGTGACTGCAGCCACACAAAGTTGAGAGCAGTGTCTAGGGTAGCTGTGTTGCATATTTCTATGTCGCTGGCTCCAAGCTTCCTCCACACTTGCCAAGAAACTCACGCTAAAACCCCTTGATAGCCTTGCTTCTTCCTCCTGACACTTTTCCTCTAAGCTCCCTTGTGTTCTCTTGAATGGCAGGTGCCCACTCCACAGTGACTCCAGTTCGAGTGTCTCATCCCCAAGCTTCAAATATACTGCCTTGTGCACAGCAGGCACCCAGCGACTTTGCTAGTTTCATACCAGGGTTTCTAGAAAACGGTGTGCCACCTTGCTGTGTACACACCTAGTCCAACTCTGTCGTTTCCACGTGAGATGAACTTGGTTGTTCTGTTCTGCTTTTCAGTCTGAACCACATTTGGGCATAACAGAAGGGTCTAAAGCCTTGATTGTGGGGAGCTGAGGGTCCTGCATGTCCTGTATATGACAGCTTTCACGAGTTCCTGGGAGGTTACCCTGCAATCACCTGCTGCTGGGAAAGCTTATGACATGTTAGCCCCCTTCTGAGAAGTGGGAAGACAATCTCAGAGCCCATCCACCCCCTGCACTGCTGCCCACCCCCCCACGCAGTGAAGTGAGGCAGCTTGGTCCTCTCTAGCACTGATGTCGTCGCAGCAACCTATGGTACCTACTTACACAGCATCCACATCACAGCAGGGCTGCTCACACAGCCACTCAGGGGCCCTGTGGGTTTACTTCTATGGTGGAGCCTAGTCTAACTCACAATTAAATGCTTGTGAAGATGACATTTGAGAGAATTAAGATTTTGAGTTCTTTCCATTTCCTAGCCCTGTTAATCATTCTCGGAGAAGTCATGATGTTATAAATTTCATTAGAAGTGTAAATCACAAAAGAACAGTTCCTTGACCTCAGCAGTTTATAATCCATGTGAGTCATAAATAAAAGCAGCAAGAAATAAAACAAAATTGCTAAAGGTGATGGAGATAAAGAGAGCCCTGGAAAGTGGAAGGTTCCGTTTAAGTTGAATGATTTTTTTTCTCATCAAAGGCAAAGTGCTTGGAGAAAAAAAAAATGTAGACATTCTAATAACCTTACCATCAATCCAGGGGATATAGCTTGAGTTCTTCCTGTGTTCCAGGATCTTGGGGATGAAACTCCCAAACAAAGAGCAGTTGCAGAGTGGCTAACTGGTATAGGAAAGACACATGGGAGTTCAGAGAAAGAACGCCATCCCCAGGACACTGAGGCTTGCAGAACATCCCAAACACTATTGTACCACAAGGGCATCTGCCTGTGTTGTGGTTGAAAAGCCTATGGACGGGTTGTGGGGAGGAAGGCAAGCTACCAAGGGGTTCTAATACAGGCTCCTTAAGGAGGCAAGTGTGGAGGAGGCCTGCAGCCAGTGACGGACAATACAAACATGGAAACACAGTAGGGAAGGGGGTGGTGATATTGGTCAGACTTACCAGGACCCGGTTCACTGTGAGGTGGTTTCACAGTTGGCAGAGTTACAGGGTGAGTTATTTGTGGCAGTGAAAAGAATGTCCTTTTGGGGAGTCTAAGCTAGGGGGTGTTGGCTGACTGAATACAGATTCAGTGGAAAATAGCAAACGAGGATAAGAATATGTATGAGGATAGGGACCTGGGGGCTTTGCATTTGGGGCACAGCCAGGAGTGTCCAGAACTTGAGTCCTTGTGGGCCTCAGACTGTGGGTTGTTCGCTAGGTTAGAACTCGGCATTACTCTTCCAGTGGGAGCATCGGAGGTCTGTGGGCTTGCATGGCATCCCAGAGATAGTCTTGATAGAATGTGGACCCTAAGTTTCTGAGATCCTTCCCAAAGACTCCAACTGCCTGGAGCACCTGTTAGTTTCCCTCATTCTGTGTAAAAGTGGGGGTTCTGACCCAGAACATCTGGCTTCTGGCCATGGGCATTTTCTTTCTATTTTTAATCTTATTTTTTTTTTAATGTGTATACGTATTTTGCCTGTATGTATGTCTGTGCACCACATGTGCATGTCCTCAGAGGCTATAAGAGGGGATTGGGTCCCCTGGAACTGGAGTTACAGATGGTTATAATTGCAGTGTGTGTTTTGGGAATTGACCCCAGGTCCTCTGCAAGAGCAGCAAGTGTTCTTAACCTCTGAATCATCTCTCCAGCCACCTTGGCAGTTTCCTTAAGGCAGATGTAGGAAGAAGTGATTTACAAGCATTGAGAAACACTCTTATAGGGTCTATGCTGCCCAATACAAAGACATGGTTTCTATCCCAGAAGCTGGTAGGTTGGACAGTTTGTCAGAATATGAGTGGTCCTAGCTTGTTCCTTTGGCCACATCTTACATTGCTGTGTTCTCTCTCTCCTTCAGAGCCAGAATACCAGGTTTACTTGAATGCCTCTAAGGTCCCTGGATTTTCAGATGACCCCACAGAACTGCAATGCCGGGTGGTGGACATGAAGCGCGTGGAGGCCGGCGTCCGACTCACCGTGTCGTGGTACTACCGAATGAACCGTCGCAGTGACGATGTGGTGGCCAGTGAGCTCCTTGCAGTCATGGACGGGGACTGGACTCTGAGATACGGAGAGAGGAGCAAGCAGCGGGCCCAGGGTGGAGAGTTTATTTTTTCTAAGGAGCACACAGACACATTCAGTTTCCGGATCCAAAGGACTACAGAGGAGGACAGGGGCAATTATTACTGTGTTGTGTCTGCCTGGACCAGGCAGAGAAACAACAGCTGGGTAAAAAGTAAGGACGTCTTCTCCAAGCCTGTCAACATATTCTGGGCCTCAGAAGGTAGGAACAGTACGCTGGTCGTCGTTCAGTTTGGTTTCTTACGTCATCTGTCCGGGTCTGTTTCTGTTACCATCCCCCTGCCCACTCACTCTGGAAACCCATATGATGCTCTAGGGAGCTGTAGTCACCCCACAACCCTCTTTAAACTCACTGTCACTTCTCCTGTGTCCTCAAGCTGAGACCCTGTCAGTAGCAAAGCCTTGCATCTCCTGAACTCCACTGTTTCTCTTTTCAGTCGCCAGCCTCCTCTCTGAGAACAGTTGTCCCAGGAGCCCTCGTTGGTCCTCCTGACTCTAAGAGGAGTCAGGTACCCTCCTTGTTCCTCAGGGCAGTTTCTACCATTTCCCTTGAACCCCAGAAGTCTCCCCTGCATCTCTTTGCCCAGGGCCAGACCTCTTCCTCCTCCCTCTTCCTCATCTCCATTCCCATCGAGAACTGGATCGACTCCTGGGTCTTCTGCTCATTTGCTGGCGATGCCAGCCCGGCTCTCACGGCCCTTCTGTTACTGCTCCTGGCTGGCCGGCTTTGTTGAAGTCATCCTGGGAGCTTTCAAAAGGAAAAGATCCCAGGAGAAATTATGTTTGAAGTGGTCTGAGGTGTGTGTGGTCTGGACACTCGTATTGAATCATCTAGGGTAGCCACTGTGGAGAACCCTGGCGTAGACAAGGCTTTCGTTCTCGGTCCTCTGTCTCCGTCTCTCTAAGTGTCACATCCTCTGTCCCTTTTGGTCCTTCACTCCTGATTCTGGACATCAGACCCGCTCACTTCTGATAGCTGAAACCCAACCCCTCCATAGCTGAAGCTTCACATGCCTGGTTCTCTCTGCACACAGTCTTTCTGGATCATTCCCTATAGTGCTTCAGTCCTGTTGATCCTGCCATCTGCCATGGTCTTTCCTCTTTACTGGGGCTTCACTTCTCTCACCAGGAAGTCCAGCATGTTCCTGTAGCGCTCCCAGATGTGTGTCCAGGGCCAAGGGGTAAGGAGAACTAGATGCTCACCAACTGATAGCTAGCCTAAGGTCCCAGTCAGTCATGCCCCTCGCTGGCATCCTTAACTCTCTCGCCACTGGCTTGGTCTACCCTATATTCTGCTTACAGCACAGCCCAATTCAAAGCCAACTTGGCTGTCTCCTTGGCTGCATGTGCAGAGCTAGATGCAGTCAAAGAAAAAAACATTCCAGCAGTGGTCTGCTCTCACTTGAAACCTCCAATCCCTTCTGTCACACGGGCTCCCAACATGGAGAGCCATTCTGGTTCCCTTCATGTGTTTACTTCCCCACTCTCCTAAGTGCTAATTGCACACCACCTGCTCTCTGCAAACATCCTCCCCCAGCCTCCATCAGCTTCTGGCCTTGCCTCTCCACCCTATAAAAAGACAGTCAAAGGAGAACTTACGTCTGCCATGTCCGGCATTGAGCCTGTTCCTCACCCTTACGTCTTAGCAAAGGTCAGGCCCATGACCCTCTCTCTCATGTCTTCGGTATTCCCTCTCCTCTGGTCCTTTCCCAGCAGCCTGTTGACATTGCTCTTAGGGAAACTAATTTTGATCTATCTTCTTCTTCCATCTGTCCACCCCCCTGTCCTTGTGTAGTGGTGGATTTGATTGAGCTATATTTACTATCTTGAGTTTCTCCTCCATCTCTCTGTGGTACCGACTTTTCCCTTCACGGCACATGTGAAGATCGCCAGACATCAACACACTGCAGACGCCTGTTGTCAGTGTCTTTCCTGGACCAAAAGTGCTTTGGCTTTTCCCATGGCTGGTGGGCTGCCTTCCCCATGCTTGTTTCTATCCTCATTGGCTGCTGCATCTCAGCCTTCTTTGCTGCTTCCTGTCCATTCTCCCAGTTCCTGTACAGGACACAGCATCAGGACGTGGTCCCTGGGTTCCTGCTTACCTCCTTACCAATGTCTTCACACTCTACATAGCAGTGCCTGACTCCCAGTTCTGCATGTTTATCCCAGCATGCTCTAGAACTCTAGACTCTGTGATATGCTGCCTGCTTGCCTAGTAGGCACCTCTCAGACTTGTGTCCAAAGTGGAACCCCTGGCCTCTGTAACCTACCTTCTTCCATCTTTAGTTGCTGACCTAAACCTTCGCCTCTGATTCCTCATTCTTTTTATTTTGTTTTGCTTCGTTTTTTGTTTTGTTTTTGTTTTGTTTTGTTTAATGTGCTGGGGATTGAACCTAGGTAGGACCTTGCAAGGGTTGTGCAAGCTGGCCATAACCTGACTGACCCCTTACTTCCCCTTTTTGGTTGTTGTTTGATTGATTTGTGGCCTTTTTGTTGTGAGAGGTAAGATCTCATGTATCTCGTCATCCTCAACCTCACGATGTAGTGAAAGGTGGCTTTGATCTCCTGACTCTCCTGCAACTACCTCCTAAGTGCTGGGATGACAGACACCACCATGCCCAGTTCTAACTCCTCATCTGGGGACTGGTTTGGAGTCTCACGGCTTCTCACGCTTCACTCTTAATGAGCACTGCCAGCTCTCATCCGGGCTCCTTGCAGCCACACTTAACCACACCCTCAGCAGCTGGACAGTGGTGGCACATGCCCTTAATCCCAGTGCTTGGGAGGCCAGCCTGGTCTACAGAGAGAGTTCCAGAACAGCCAGGGATACACAGAGAAACTCTGTCTCAAAAGAAAAAAAAAATCACACCTTAGCATCCATTCAGGTCATGAAAGTCTTCCACCCTGAACTTCACAGGTTCCCTATGTCAGCGTCCCTTCGGTGGCCTTGAGTGACTGTCCAGCTTCTGCTACAGCTCTCCCCACTCCTCTGCCCTTCCCATGGTTCCCCTCACCACCTGACAAGCTCTGTAGTTCACCATTGTGGTTTCCTCTGCCTGGAAAGCTTTCCCGCCATCCTCGGGGGCAGAAAAATGTCTCCTCCTTGGTGGGACCTTCCTGGGCACTCTGTCCATAACTCTACTCCCTTTCCCCTGTCCAGTCCTACGCTTTCTCTTTCTTGTCTTTCTTCTGTGGTGGTTCTTACGTTCTCACCACCTAAGCACGCTGTGTGTTTCGTCGGCTTGTCTTCCTCTCCTAGTGCAGGAAGTGAGGGCTGCTGTACCTTTGCTTTATTTACTGTTTCATCACCAGAGCCTGTGTTAGGAAGGCTGTCAGTAATTATGTCTAATTCATACATGGAAGACCACACTCACAGGAGAAGCAAGGATGAATATGGCTGGGTCAGTGGCACCTCTGAAATCATCTCTCCCAGACAGTATAGCAGCACACATGTGGTGCTGATAGGTTTGATGGAACAAATTGTTCCCCAAATCCCAGCATAAAATTCTTAACTGGATAGATTTTTGGATTAATTTTTATATTAAAAGTTTTTTTTAGAGATGGGCTGTGGTGGCACATGCCTTGGATCTCAGTACTCAGGAGGCAGAGGCAGTTAAATCTCTGAGTTTGAAGTCGGTCTACAGAGTGAATTCAAGGACAGCCAAGGCTACACAGAGTAACCCTGTCTCGAAAAAATAAAAACAAATGAACAAAATAAAACCAAGACCAAAAGTCTTTTAAAGGAATGGCCATGATTGATTTCATCTTTTAGTGGCTATTTGAGCACCTTCCACATGCCTGACTTTGAACCAGTGTGACTGATGAGACCTCATGTGTACATGCTTAGGGATTAGCATTAGACAGAGAAGCCGAAGGAACAGGCAGACCCACTGGCCATGTGGCCGTAGACATTGGCTCAAAACCTTAAACCACGTCTCTGAAGTTGAAGGTGTAAACCAGGTAGAAGTGGTCGAATCTGCAGATGCATTTAACGATATAGGGTCAGGCAGAGAAGAGCCATGCTGGCACATAGACTAATGCTCAGCGGAGAAAGCTGTGGTGTGGCTAGCCTAGCCTATCTTCCCCGGCTCGCTGAATCTTGAGAGGCCCGTTAGCTCTCTGAGTTCTCTCCATGAAACATCTCAAGGATTTTAAACTCCTCCAGTCCACACTTGCCCTGTCCATTGCACCTCAGATCACCCCTGACTGCTGCTTCCCTGTGGCCATTTTTAGCCTGTTCACAGACACGTTATTTTCTTCCAGAGTTTCTGCATTTTCCTTAGTGTTATCGTGTGGCAAATTGCAAATAAATCCCTATTTCCTGGATGCTTTGATATTTTTTTTTTCAGATGCCTATCTGTTTTAACCAAATCTGTTGGAAATGACCTCCCTCTGATTTTTCACTCTAGATTCTGTGCTCGTGGTAAAGGCACGACAGCCAAAGCCCTTCTTTGCAGCAGGGAATACATTTGAGATGACTTGCAAAGTGTCTTCCAAGAATATTAAGTCACCACGCTACTCTGTTCTCATCACGGCTGAGAAGCCTGTTGGGGACCTCTCCAGTCCCAATGAAACCAAGTACATCATTTCCCTGGACCAGGATTCCGTGGTGAAGCTGGAGAACTGGACCGACGCCTCGCGGGTGGATGGCGTCGTGTTAGAGAAGGTTCAAGAGGATGAGTTTCGATACCGAATGTACCAGACTCAGGTCTCTGATGCAGGGCTGTACCGCTGCGTGGTGACAGCCTGGTCTCCGATTGGGGGTAGCTCGTGGCGAGAAGCAGCGACTAGTCTCTCCAATCCAATTGAGATTGACTTCCAAACCTCAGGTGAGCGGAGAACTCCGTGAAATCATAGATGGAGCTAGAAGACCAGCCTGTTATTTTAATCCAGGGTCCTTATTATTTGTTTATTTGTGTGTATGTGTGAGTGTGGTGTGTGTATGTGGTATATGTGTGTGGTTGATGTGCACATGTGTGCTTGGAAGGCAGAGGAGGACGTCAGGTGTCTTGCTCTATCACTCCGCCTTCTTCCTTTGAAACAGTTTCCCACTGAGCCTGGAGCTAGGCTGATGGCTGCTAGAAAGCCAGGGATCCTTCTGTTGCCCCTACCACTAACAACATGTGCGCAGTGCTGGGGTTATGGGCAGATGTGACCTCACCCCGCTTTTTAAACGGGTGCTGGAGATTTGAACTCACATCCTCATTATTAGGCCGCCATCACTCTTATATATCTTGCCATCTCCCAAGCCCCTGTCCTTGCTTTTTCAAATAGCTTGTGAAGTAGAAGTCATATGCCATTTCGTTTATCCATATAAGGCCCATAATTCTGTAGCTTTTCATATATCCACAGGACTGTGTGGCCATCAGTCACCATAGTCAGTCACATTTCTGTGGTACCCAAATGAAACTCGGACCCATTACTCAACAGGGTCCGGCCTCCCACCTCCAGTAACCACTCTGCTTCCTTTGTATATGGGTTTTCCTGCACTGTATACTGGACACATAGGTCACCTTTGAGTCTGGCTGACTTGACTGGGCATAGTGTTTTCAAAGGTCACCCATGTGGCAGCATGTTTCCCTTCCACTTCATCTTTATGACTGAGTACTGTCCCATTACATGGTGAGGCCACACTTTATCATTTCGTCAGCTGATGGACAGTTTGGGTGTGTCCAGGTCCCCACTGTTTTAATTCACTCATGTGCAAGTTATTGTTTTTGTTTGGGAAATATATGTTTTTATTTAAAAAAAAAAAAGACTGGCTCAGACTTCAGTCTTTGGAGAACACTGTGGAGAGAAAAGCACATGGCCTGTCAGAGTGGATGGTGCAGAGTGGGAGCCGGAATCCAGGCTCATTTCATGGCTTCCAGTTCCAGGACTGGAGGTGGTGATTGCAGCTCTGGATCTCTAGGAGTGTCTCCACCCAGAGATGACCCTCAGCCTTACCCCTCTGCTCAGTTTTGGACTGGATAAACTTCCTGAAATTAGGAGTTAGCAGAGTTGCTGTGGTGCTGTGCATCGGTGACTGTCAGCTTGGTTTGTTAAGAATGGTTATTGATGATGTTTCTCTTTGGTGCTTATTGTGTCTGCTCAGGAAGGAATTTACCCTTAGGAAGTAGAATATTATCGTGTTGTAATGCAGAAAAGCCCACATTTCTGAACTGCACAGCTACAAGGTGTTCTCAAGTGGAAATATTTCACACTTATGTGTGACTCACTAGGCTCTGGCACACCTTTGGTGTGTGTGTGTGTCTTTCAGTGGGAAGATGGCTTTTAAAGCTTCAAACCCCCAATCTCATTTAGATGATCCACCGTGAGAATTGTCCTCTGTGACAGACTAACAGTGCTCACTGGTGTGCCCTGCATGCTGGTTAGGGAGTTTGGGGTTTTAGGTTTTTGTTTTATAGTTTGGGATTTTTGAATGCATACATTTATACTCATCTACAAAAATTCTGTCATTAACTGAATCAGTATAACACATGCAAGATGTTTTAACTAAATTATTCACATTTGGAGGGTGGAGAGATGGCTCAGTGATTAAAAAAGCACATAACTGCTTTTGCAGAGGATCCAAATGTGGTTCCCAACACCCATGGTGAGCATATCACACCCACCTGTAACTTCAATCTTTTTTAAAAAAGTTATTCTTAAACCATTCACATCTGATTTTGGGAAAGTCAGAATCTGCCTGCCTTTGCCTGGGGGATGCTGGGATTAAAGGCCTGTGTGTGCCACCACACTTGGCCCTTGTCAGGCATTTTTGTCATGGAAAAGACTTATCAAATAATATCCCCTTCCATCCCCTGTATTTGTGTTTGCTGAGATCATTACATACGTTTTTTGTTTTTGTTTTTGTCCCAGGGGATCTGACGCCCTTTTCTGGCCTCCAGGGGAACAGTACACGTGGTGTTCAGACATACACACAGGCCAAACGGGGGAGTACTTAAGATAAAAATGGTACTTAAAAAATTAAAATAGAGCTATGCCGCAAGTGGAGCAGCTGCCCCCACCTCACCCTGCCCTGTGAAACGCTAACTTAAGTTGTTCATCTCTCTAGAGCTTTTCCTCTGGTGTTCTCTTCATGCTTGGAAGTCTTGACCGTACGAAGAATTCTATGACCCACTTCCTGCCCTTTAATCATTTTCCCTGTTGCAATAAATGCCAGGTAGACACTCACGCAGTGACTGCGGAGAGTAGCATCACTTAGCTGAGACCCCATGGCTGGGGGACCAGATGGGTGGCACTGTTTGCTTACACCAAAATGCTGCCCTTCCAGCCTTTTTCGAGGGTGGGGCTGGAACATGGTCATGTCAATGTTTGTATTTAAAAAGTAAGTGGTCCTATACTCTCAGCTGACTAGGAATTCAGGGACCCTTAGTGACTCTGGCTATTTACTGAATTCTCAAGACATAGTCTGTGGTCTGCAAAGTTAACCAGACAAATTCCCTCACAAAACAGCATTGCCACAAAAATTGACCATAATGAAAATATTTCTAAATATCCCATTATTCTGGGATAATGGCCATATTAACATCAGGCTATTGATTTCATTAGAAGGAAATCCACTACTGTGAGTTGTTCACTACAATGAAGGCCTTCTTTCCCAGCCCTGTCTGCAGTGTGAGACAGAGCACAGACCCACCCTCGGTTCCCACGGCAGCCACCAGTAGGGAAATGGGAGTTATGACTTGTGCCCCAGAAGGCATGTGGGGTTCTCTTTGGAAATATAAAGAAAAGTGACATTTGTTCAAATTAGGTCTTTCTTTATCGTTTCAGATAAGAAAAATACATATATCAGTGGAGCATTTCAGTGTTTGGTCACTTGGGGTCCTCTTAGAAGGGGCCTGAATACTTTCAAAGAAAACCCTTAGCAGAGTTATTACAGTGAAGTTTCTAATCTACAGGAAAATTATAATCCCCTTTTCACCATGGCCACTGACATCCTTAACCGACAGAAACAACATTCCCAGTCATTTCCACAGAACAGGTTCAGAGCAGTAAGGCTGGCCCTGTCCTCCACACAGCTGTAGGCATAGTGGGGCCAGAGCATAAGAACCTAAGGGAGCTGGAGCCAGAGCTGAGGCATCTGTAGGAGATGATGTCCCCTGGGACTGCCATCCTGCCATGTTCTCAGCCCCTCTGCAGTTAAATCCCCAGGTCTCCCTAACACACTTACCTCCATAACCAACTTTTCTTTACCTTTCTCTCTGAACTACACAAATTATTCATATCCTTAGTGCTAGGAAAGCAATTTACTGACTTCTTCTTAGTCATTAAATTGAAGGGAAAGAGAGCCAGAGTCATTTCAGCTCATTGCCTCATGACAGTGTAACCTTTCACACACTCTCCTGAGCGAGTACCTTTTTATGGACGCTTTAAAACACATTTTGGGGCATACTTTGCTTTCCAGTTATCTGACTAGAAAACAGTAATGTCCCTATTCCTCAAGTAAGCTTTACCTCAGCTTCTCAGGCCATCTATCTATGCTCTACTGAAAATCCAAGTAGAATCCCATAGCACTGATGTTCTAGAACATTCTTTCAGTTTTTCCTGTTCCTAGATTTTAGAAGTTGGGATGATAAGGTTAAAAATTAAGCTGTGGGGTTGTAGAGATGGCCTAGCTGCTCTTCCAGGGGACTCAGGTTCAATTCCCAGCACCCACATGGCAGCTCACAACTGTAATTCCAGTTCCAGGAGATCTGACACCCTCATACAGACATGTAGGCAGGCAAAACACCAATGCATTTAAATAAAAATAAATAAATCATTTTTTAACAGTATTAAGCTGTTGGGATTAGTTTGGCTTGAGCTATGTAATGCCTTTAACCTAGGAGGGAATCAGAAATAGATTCATAGTGATCATTAGGCCACTGTATTCTTGGGGGGAGTCAAAGCCTATCTCAGTGGAGGTTGAGGTGTGTGTGTGTGTGTGTGTGTGTGTGTGTGTGTGTGTATGCATGCATGTATCTCAGTTATAGTTCCACAGCAGAATTGACCCCAAAATATAGTGTACTCCTATATGCACCCTGCCTCCCCCAAATTGGTTGGTCTTTTAAATGACTCTCCAGGCTGTCTCTGTTCCCCCTGAAATGCTAGTATTCTCTCAGTGCCCGCTACTAATTTTATGTAAACATTGTCATTGTTGGGGTGTGTGTGTGTGGTCTGTCTCCTAACTGGGTTTTAGCCCTTTAACTCTGGGGTCTCCGTCCCCATCAGTACTACAGAACATACTGAGGCTGTGAACATGTTCAAGGTCTGCCCCAGAGAGCTTGCAGCCTAGAGACACCCATGAAGACAGACAGAGCAGAAAAAGAATGATAGCATTAGAACTTCAGGATAGCTCTGTAAAGCCCTTTCTCCCGTTGTCCTGGAGATGAAACCTTGCCCATGCTAAGCCTGTCCCAAGCTTTGACCCTAGCTCTATGAATCTCTATAGAAAAGATTAGCCTTGCCAACAGATGCCGCAGGATTGTGGGCCCGTCCCTCCTACATTCTCTGCTTAGTACATTCAGCAGCCAGGTGACATCCCTCTCATCGGTCCCTCTGGTCTTGAAGGAGCATTAAAAGCATTAAGGTGTTGTCCCTCTTGGTGAGTAGTCACCCAACTGGGACCAAAACCATGTGTGGTTCAGTTCCTGACTCTCTGGCTCTAACCCACCCCGGCTAGTTTGAATTGCATGGAACCAGGAACCAACCTAAGCTTACCAGCTGGGAGGGAGCATATCCTACCAAAGGAGCTGTGGTTGTCAGGCGGAGACAGTTCAGTTCAGATTTAGTCAGGACTGACTTTGGGTAGGTGTGCCCCAGGCCAGTGTCTCTGAGTAGAGAAAGGATATCTTGGAATACCTGTTTTATGAGCTCTCTAGATCAGTTCCCAGGAAAGAGAACCACGTCTGAGATGCTTTCAGAGCTTCAGGAGTGGAATTTGAACGTGTGTGAAAGAGTAATGCAGCTTAAATGTCACTGTCTTCCAGGTCCCATATTTAATGCCTCTGTGCACTCAGACACGCCGTCCGTCACCCGGGGAGATCTCATCAAATTGTTCTGTATTGTCACTCTGGAAGGAGCAGTGCTGGATCCAGGTACCTCTGCGTTCTGTAAATGTTTCCCTTGTCATTCTGAGTGGGTCACTCAGGTGGAGGGACTAGGGTTTGGGTTGTCTGCGGACGTCCGTGTGTCTTAGGTAAGTAGGGTGTCTGTTGCTGAGATGAAACAACATGCCCCAAAAGCAAATTGGGGAGGAAAGGGTTTATTTGGCTTACACTTCCACATCACAGTCCATCATTGAAGGAAGTCAGGACAGGAACCCAAACAGGGCAGAAACCAGAGATAGAGGGGTGCTGCCTACTGGCTTGCTCTCTATGGCTTGCTCAGCCTGCTTTCTTATAGAACCCAGGGGTGGCACCACCCACAAATGGACCTGGCCTTCCTCCATCAATCACTAATTAGAAAATGGCCTACAGCTGGATCTTATGAAGGCATTTCCTCAACTGAGGGTCCCTTCTCTCAGATGACTCCAGCTTGTGTCAGGGTGACTGACAAAAGACGAGCCAGGACAGCACTTTTCCTGACTTGGTGCCAGCTTGGGTCTGTGAGGCCGTGTATCTGCTGTGAGGTTTGAAAACACTTTTCAGGGCAATCAGTAGATCTCTTCCTGGTTTATTGTTGCCTGGATGGAGACCCACTCACAGGGTCCTCCTTCTCTCTGGCCTTCTTTCATTATTTCTGAGCTCCTTCAGTGCACAAGAGCAGCTGTAGAGCGGTGAACATGTTCAAGGTCTGCCCCAGAGAGCTTGCAGCCTAGAGACACCCATGAAGACAGACAGAGCAGAGGAAGAATGGCCGCATTAGAACTTTGAGGATGGTTAAGCCCTTTCTCCCGTTGTCCTGGAGATGAAACCTTGCCCATGCTAAGCCTGTCCCAAGCCGTGTCCTCTAGCTCTATGAATCTCTAGAAAAGATTAGCCTTGCCAACAGATGCCACAGGACTGTGGGCCCATCCCTCCTACATTCTCCGCTTGGTACATTTAGCAGCCAGGTGACATCCCTCTCTCATTGGTTGCTCTGGTCTTGAAGGAGCATTAAAGGCATTAGGGTGTTGTCCCTGTTGCTGAGCAGAACTGTACCCACCTTTGCCTTTTTCTCAAAGGTTCTGTGAAGAGCCTAGCTTGCTGAGGCCTGCCCTTCTCCCATACACCCATTGTGACCCTGACACTGTCTCGCCCCACCCCATTCCTAACAAAGTCATACACTTTAGAGCAGCCAAATCGTGTGAGTTCTTGTGTGGTTGTGTGTGTAGACCCCTGGAAGTATGGCCCTGGGGGCAGGCAGGCAGGATTTGTTCTCTGTGAAGTGCTGATGCACAGGGATGGTGGCCCATGCAGGCCTCACTGTATCTGAAAGTAATCCACTAGTGGCCACCACTGTCAGAGTGGATGCCTGGCTCCTTCAGGACTACTGTTCAGAGGTCCAGGTGGCTAGCAGCTCAGGATCAGCACATGCTTCCTATGAAGGACCCAGAAGGAAATAGTTTGGGCTCTGTGGGTCATATGGTCCCAGCTGCTCAGCTCTTCCTCGGACACAGGGAAGCAGCAGTGGGCGACAATACAAACAAACAAGCATGGCTGAGGAGCAGGAAAATCATACTTCCAAACAAGGTAGGCTCCATTTGACCTGTGAGCATAGTTTCCTGATGATACCAGCATTTGGTCTCAAATGTCAACGTGGGAGAAAGGAGTTTGTAGAAGGAAAGGAAAAGAAAGAACCCTCCCCCACCCCCAGCACACACACTTGCACACATCCAGGGGCTGCTTAGCTTGTCTACTGGGGCGAGGCATGAAGAGACCAGCTCTGAGCGGCCACTACTGTCCTGAAGCTGGAAAGCATAGAGACACAAAGGTACCTTTGCAAGTGGAAATGAAGGTAAAAGTAGAAAAGATTGCCAGGGAAAGGCACACAAAACCCCTTTAAAGGTTTGCCTAGAGCATTGCTGTTTTAAAGCTCACTTATGATATATTCAGAAATAAACCCTCCGAATGCTCTTTCTCAGCAAATTAATAGGTCGTTGGTTGTGCTTTTCATGGAAAACTCTTTTTCTCCAGTGTAATTGCAAAAGCTATAGGTAGCCAGTATCTTGCAAATCACAATTTTCCAGAACTTTGCACTCTTGGTCTGTGTGGGTGGAAGAGTCTGAATAATTAAACACAAATTGTAATTTCTTTCTTTTTTTCCTTTTTTTTCATTCATCCTATGGGCTCTGAGAGGGAATTCTCTGTGGGAAAGTTGCATAAGTGGGCCGAGAGCCAAGGCACTCCTGTACCAGGGCAGGATGGGAGCAGCCAAGCGTGGGTGGCGCCATGGTCCGGCTCTGAAGCAAAGCAGAGCAAGTATGAGTCATGGAGGGCTTTCTCCAGAGTGTGCTGTGAGGGTGCGAAGGAATGGAGCCCCAGCAGCCATGCTAATAGGACTTGGAGCTGAGGGCCATTAAGGAGCTGGGCTTTCATGTCCTTGGTGCTCAGTCACTGTCCAGAGACAGAGTGGCTGAAGTTAACGGTGTCTTGTAGCCTCCATGAGGCATTTCTAGCAAGTAAGGTGGCTCTGGAGAGGTACAGTTAGAGAGTGTCAGCACCTAGTAACCTACACCAGTGTATGTGGTGAGATGAGGTGGCTCAGCACAGCAGCTGTCCACATGAGGGACCCACAGCCTTGACAACAGAGAGTCATGCCTGTAGCATGAATCTTAAAGGTCTTATTAATAAAAGCAAACCTGGAGCCAGGTATTGGGGTGAATGCTGGAAGATCAGAGAGGCAGAACAAGCCACAGCTACAGCCACCTCACCAGCTGAGGCTGATCCTGTTTCCTCAGACTGGAAGCTTCTGAGTCCTCATCCAAATGGATCTCAGCTGAACTGCTGCTCAAAAACCTAAAAGTTTAACCAGCTCTAGTTCCTGGTCCCCACACCTTATAGACCTTTCTGCTTTCTGCCCTCACTTCCTGGGATTAAAGGTGTGAGTCACCATGCTTGGCTGTTTCCAGTGTGGCTTTGAACTCACAGAGATCCGGATGGATCCCTGCCTCCCAAGTGATAGGATTAAAGGTGTGTGTGCCACCGTTTTCTGGCCTCTGTATCTAGTGGCTGTTCTGTTCTCTGACCCCAGATAAGTTTATTAGGGTTCACAGTATTTTGGGCAACATAATGTATCACCACACATGCCCTTCCTCCTAGCAGCAGCTGCTTGCCGGCCAGGTATGGAGATGAGGGCAGTCACTTTTATTAAGCACTCACTGTGGTGGTGGTGGTGCAAGGGGTGTTCTTGCAGTATTTGCCCATGCTGTTAGATTTATTTATTTAGTTTTGTAAAGATTCATTTATTTATTATGTGTACAGCATGTATGCCTGCAGGCCAGAAGAGGGCACCAGATCCCATTACAGATGGTTGTGAGCCACCATGTGGTTGGTGGGAATTGAACTCAGGACCTCTGGAAGAGCAGCCAGTGCTCTTAACTCCTGAGCCATCTCTCCAGCCCCTAGATTTAT